>NW_005803874.1:0-62452 GCF_000240725.1 Microchloropsis gaditana
TCCTTCGTGTCGGCATGCTCCGCATCTTCGTCGGCCCCTGTTTTGACCGGACCGCCACAACCTTCCCCGGGGGAGTGCCGCTTCCAAGGTGACGTCCAGGCACAGGACCGCCGGTGCAGACGCCTTAGCACGAGCTACGGCCCCTGCCCGGGGGTGCAGAGCCCGGGCGACCTGAAGGGTCTGGTGTGGCAGGGCATCCCCCCTGACCTCAGAGACCCGGTCTACGAGTGGTTGAGCGGCGCGTCCTGCAAGCGGGAGGCTTTGGGTGTGAACTACTATCACACGTTAGCGGCCGCCAGCGAGGAGGAGAACCTAGGGCTGGGTGTGATCGGGGGAGAGGAGGGGGAGGAGGGGGAGGAGGCCTGGGTGTGTGTGACGCGGGAGCGGGAGGACGCTGGGGTGGGGATGGGCGGCACCGGCGTGCACGGAGGAGAAGGCCTCAGGTGGGAAGGTGGGGCCGGTTCAGGCACGGGTGGGGGCTATGTAGGAAGGCGGGGGGCGGGGGGTAAGGGAGGGATGGTGGTGGATGTGGTCATGCCGGAGCTGGATGCGGCGTGGGGCGCCAAGGTAGCGCAAGACATCGAGCTGGATTTGGGGAGGGCCTTCACGGATTCGGATGCCGCCATCAACACGCCTGAGGGGAGGGCAAGGCTCCGCCGGGTCCTGCGGGCTTACGCACTTCGAAACCCCTCGGTGGGCTACTGCCAGGGTATGAATTTCATCGCAGGCCTCCTTTTGCTGGCGGTGAGCGAGGAGACGGCGTTCTGGACCCTGGCGCACGTTTGTGAAGAGGTCAGTCCCCTTTGCTTCTCCCCACCCCTGCTGGGGACGCGGGCCGACATGCGGGCCTTGGGGGAGTTGCTGAAAGCGGAGCTTCCGGCCCTGTACGAGCACTGCAGCGCGCTCTACCTGAATTTGGAAATGATGGCCGGGCACTGGCTCCTGGTCTATTTCATCAACATCTTTCCTCCCCCGGTGGCCCTGCGCATCCTGGAGATTTCCATGGCTGAAGGCTCGGACGTGACCTTCGCCGTCGCCCTGGCGTTCTTGCGGGGATTGGAGGCGGAGCTCTTGGCCTGCGACGATTTGCACGAGCTCTCACAATTGGTCCGAATCAGACAGGCAGGCATGTACGACGCGGATGCCCTGCTGCACCAAACCCGCGTGCAACTCAGACGCATGCGTTCCAATCTGAGAATTTTGCGCGCCTGGCACTTGGGGGATTTGATGAAGCACGAAGACGAGATGGACCGGGTGCTTTGTCGGGCGCCGCAGCAAGCACGTTGGCGGTGGCGGCATCGCGGGGCAGCAGGCGAAGGGAGGCAGGACGAGGGAAACAAAAGTAAAGGGGGAGATGCGCCAGGCCGATCGCACGCGGGCACCACCGAGGCGGACATGAGAGATGGGAGAAGCATGAACGGATGGGTATACGGGAGTAATGAGAGCGACAGGGAGAACTTGGCACAGCAGAATGAGCAAAAAATGCGGCGATTGATGCGACGATCTGTCACTCGCGGTCTCTCTCTGATCGGTCTTTCCTACTGGGTGAGTCCGCACACCTGGCGGCATTGGGACCAACTGGCTTTCCAAGTGACGCACCGCTTATTTCTGGAAGAGGGGCGTTTCCGCTCCATGCGCTTCACCCCCGTGCTGGTCGATTTGGTGTCCTGGTGGATGAATTGGCCGATCCTGATGCGTCGAACGGGAGGCGGCGACCTGCCTGCGCCCGCCCCGACGTCTCCTGTTCGGCGATCTAGTCTGGGGCCGTCCGTTGCTGGGAGCCCCCCGCGGGTTGCTTCCAACCGTCGGCACAGCAGCAGTCCAATCAAAATCTAAGGTGAGCTATACGTTTCTCATCCTCACGTTGAAAATGTTGAACGGTTTACTGAAGCATCACATCCCGAAATATGCAATGTCGAAAGGATGTGGTGTAATCGGCCGGATCATAAGATTTGTACAAAGACTACACAGCACGCGATCAATTTCAAATTGTCATGTGGATCGAACCAGCGAACAGTATTGATGCCTGTAAAGAAAGAAGTGACTTTTTCCCCGGCGGAATGATATCACAACAGACATGTATGTTGTCAGTGCTAGAGGACTTCGTGATATTGTATTGGATGTTAATTTTGCTCTATTCAAGCTATTTGCCACGATAATTGACAATCATTTTCAATTCCGCCGAAGAGCGTGGAATCCAGTATCGAGTCTTGGTACCCATGCCTTTGCTTTTCAAGAGACGGTGGTCGAGCAATTCGTCGAAGAGCTGACGCAGATTTCCATGGCTGCGTGAGATCATTTTAGCCGCGCACTGCTCGGCTAATTCTTCGAATGTTATTCCCCCTTCGCTGGCTGCGGCTCCTGCAGCTCCCCCGTCCATCTCGCCGCTTGCACGCCCATCACCAAGCTGCCCTCGCCCTCCCCTACCAGACGCCTCCTTGCGTCTTCGCTTGACATCTACGCGACTTTGGGCCTCTTTCTCATTTTCCTCCTCCAATTGCCGTGTGGCCAATAATTGGAGGAGTTCAAGATGTCGTCTTGTCACGCATTGCAAGAGGTATTTGAGACCTTCGCCCGCCGACACCAGGGACAGGGCTCCGCGGTGCTCCCGCGTGTGGTCTGCGAGCTCCGTCATATACGGCGCCAGTGTCGTTACGTCGTGCCAGACCAGACTCAGGGCCTCCAGGTGCTGGGTCGAAAACAACAAAGGTGCGTTCAGATGGTCCACCGAGGCGACGAAATGCACGTCGGGCCGACTCACCAGCTCCACGAGCGTCTCGACCATGACGCTCCCGGACTTGTGCGGCCACATGCTCCGGCAGTCCAAGTTGTGGATGACGAAGAACAAGGGTACTTCCGGGTTGCCTTGCTGGTGCTGTGCTGACCGCAACGTACACGCGCGGGCTGGCACCTTGTTCCGACCGTTAGGGAGTGAGGCCCCAGATCCCGTCCTTTCCGGCCCCCCAGCTGCATCGGGCAAGGCTTTGGTGGAAGGCAAATGCGAACCATCCAGCGTGTCAGCCGTTCCATTCTCCGCCATCGCCATCGCCCATGAGGCCTCCACGCCAGCCCATCCCCCCGACGTGACATCCTCCACTCCCCGCCCCGGACCGTGCCCAAGCTCAGCGGCCAACTCGGACAATCTGCTCGCCCGGCCCGCCCGCGGGTCCATACCATCCACCACCACCACGGTACCTTCCTTTCGAAGCTGTTCTGTTAAGCGCTCAAGCACTGCACGCTTCGAGCCCACACCGTACAAGAGCAAATTGAAACCAGCGAGCAAGTCGTCCACCCACGCAGGGAACAGTAGGTCGTACCGGCTCTCCAAGGTCTTCTGCTCGTCCACATGTGAAGACACCAGCGAGCTGACGATCGAGCGAATCTCTTGCACTGTAGGTATTTCTAAATTTCGCGCGTGGTTCAGGAGTGCCACGGGGGCCTCCAAACCCGCCTGCCCCCTACTCCCTGGCATACGTTTCTTGAAAAAGCGCTCAGAGCCCAAGCAAGTCTGGGCAAAGGCCGCCCCTTCCGCCGAAGACGCCGCAGCCGCCGCTGGTCTTGGCCGCATCCGTTTGGCTGTGGCCCGAGCGCGTGCAGGACAAGCAGGAACGGCCGCCGCCTTGGCCGTGCGCCCCGGAGGGACCGAGGGAGGCGTCCCTGCTTTGGTTGAGTCCGCGCCCGTGCCGGAGCTTCGCACACTGGCACTTTTCTTGGCTTTCGGCTGAGCAACGGGGGCGGTCGAATGAGGAGCTGGTTCCGCCTCAGCCGTCGAGCGGCCCTTCCCATCCTCTTCAACCACGGGCCTGTCGGGTCGGATGGCAGGGGGCGCAGGCATCCTCCTCGCCATGGCCTCCCGGATCTTGTCGCTGAATCCCGCTGCTTTGACTTCGTGCAGGTGATCTAATATCAAATTTCGCCGTTCCAAAAGCTCTTCCGCCGGCACCACCAGCGTCTCCCTCTCTTCAGGGGTCGCCGCCTTGTCCTGGTCGCGTTTCCGCTTGGGATGGCCGACAGGGTCCAGCAACCACTTCAGAAACGCCAACATGGTATCGAAATAGACCATTTCAGCCGCCGTTTTCCCGTACTTAAAAAAAATCTTCTGCCGCTGGCCTATCCGCCGGTCGGCATGGATCAGTCGCCGGTAAAACTGACTCCAGGCATTCGAGACAATATTGAAATACTCTTCAAGCTCCGAGTCGGAGGCAATGTCTTCCAAACGCACACCCAGGGCGCTGGGAATATAAGCATCTAACCAAAGCAAAGCTTCTTGAGAATCCTGGTCAGGTTTCGCAACGCTCTGGGCGGGAGTCCAGGCTTTCGCTCCTCCTCGACACTGACCGGCTGTCGCGGCGTGAGTTTCCTCTTTCTTGGCTAGCCTGGGGACCGACGCCGATGCGGCTTTTATCTTCCACTGCCTTGCTGCCGGTACTTTTGTCTCAATGTGGTCCTCGTCAGCAATACGGTGGGTTGTTTTTTGCACGTGCTTGGCAGCATTCGCCGGTTCGCTCCGACCCGTCCGAGACGGGGGATCGCTCGCTTCGGCCTCCCGCTTGGCCTTCTGGAGTTGAATGGCCGCGGGGGTGAGAATGTGGCCTTGCGATTCGTAGAAAAAGTCTAGGAAGTTAAGGAACAACTCCAAATGACTGCGCATGTACTCGTACAGGCCTCGAAGATCGAGTGGCTTCCTGTCCCCAAGTCCTGAACCAGTTTCCTCGCGAGGTACCAGCTTTCCGTTCAGCTCTTTCCATCCTTGGTGGGCTAAAAGCCACAGTCGTAGATTTTGGAGTTCGCCCCGTATTCGACTTCGTAGAGCGTCCGCCGCTGCAGTCGTTAAAAAAATGTTTGGGAAACTTTGTTGCGATAGCTGCCCCGGCTGCTCTGGATGCTGTTGCTGCGGATGCTGCAGTCGGCCCTTTTTCTCTTGCTCACCACACGACGCATCAGGCTCCTCATCTCCATCGGCAGCCTCCGGCATCCCTCCGTGCCTTGTTAAGGGGTAAAAAAATTCCATGCGTGCGTAAAAAACTACCTACGAGACAGACAGAAAGAAAACACGCGTCCTGCTCGCCCACTTCGCATCGGCGAATCGGATGATAGGGCAGCCCTAAAGGAGAAGGGAGGGAGTGCCGACCTGCGACAATGGTGCAGTCTGTGTGCCATAAGCCTTCCATGCGGACAAAGAGTACTCTTGTGTCTTGAGTGTGTTACTTTATCTGTTGTTCAGTCTTTCCAAACGTGGCCTACCGGGATGCGAGCGCACGTCGTCGGGGCTGGGGATAGAGATATAGAGATAGCATA
The DNA here is from genome assembly GCF_000240725.1 of Microchloropsis gaditana. NCBI lineage: Eukaryota > Eustigmatophyceae > Eustigmatales > Monodopsidaceae > Microchloropsis > Microchloropsis gaditana. The sequence continues at coordinate 5,299 of NW_005803874.1, forward strand.
TTGCAGAAAGTGATGCTCCTTGAGCCCGAAGAAAGAGAACCTTCTTGATGCCAAGCAGCTTTGGCAGCAGTCGTAGAGAAATTCTACGCTACATACCACCAAGGGGTAAATGCCGTGTCAGTTTGGCTTTGTGATCTGATAAAGAGCTTTCATGGGGAGAGGCTTCGAGCGGTTCGCACAGTGCAGACGGCCTAACACAACATAGAGGTCCCCTGTCCGGTCCCAAATAATTGAAACAAGAGAAATAGAAACAAACCAATAGTTTCAAGTCGCACGGTCTTCCTGTCGCTGGATGATTCAGTTTTTTAGGGTCCAGTTCTGGGTTACATGTACGCCTTATTTACAAGTATGGAAGTTCCCCTCTCTCTACGGCACAAATGCCTCGAAAGCTGCCCGAGCCGCCTTCACATTTATTTGAGTGGTAGAAGTATGGATGCGCGAGTCGGAGAGAATGACCATGATGTAGGTGTTACTCGTGAAGAGATCTATGTAAGCCGTGAATGCAGAGTTCCCCACTTCCATGCCGTGAAACTGAGCCTGCGTTTTGCCGCAGCTTTCGTGCGCGAGCGAAGAAGATAAAATTTAGCATGCAGCATGCGATGAATAAAGTGAACAAATAAGTGAAGAGGACAAAAAGATTCCAAAGGGGATGGGTGACGCATTTTAGGTTGTCTGGAACGACACGCGTGCCGCACCGAGGCCTCTTTTGTCCCACAATTCCCGCCTCTGTTCGGTCTTTACCTGAGCTTGAATTGCTTGATAATGTTGGAGATCTTCTCGAAGCGATGCACGTCTGAGTGGGCCGCATGTGTGGCGTGGGCAATGACCAGGAAGGTCGCCCTCTCGAAGAGGACCATCTTGTGTGCGACGGAAAATCCAATTTGAGATGAGATAGGTACCAAAACACACATAGAGCGTGTGAGAGTGCGGGATTATGCCTGCGAATGGAGATGCCCCTTCAGGCTGACCTCCAGTCTCGGCCCCGTGTCTGCCCCTCTGCCCGTCTTCTCACCTCATCCGCCCCGCAAATCTCGCACAAACTGTTCAGCTGCTCCTCCAGGGCCTTCACGTTGGGCACCAACTGATAGACGATGCCCGACCAGGCCTTGTAGAGCGTCTCATCCCAGATGGACGTCTTGAAGAAGGTCACCGTGAAGTTGAAACGAGAGGTCGCTAGTCCCAGGATCATTTTTTGCCGATCCAGAAAGACGCTTTCTCGGTCTTCCTCCGCCACAAGGTCCATCTTATGGATGAGCACAAAGAGCTTGGCGTCGGGAGAGTACTGGTCGATGGCCTGCGAAAGGGGAGAGGGGCGGGACGGGCGAGGTTATGGAGGAACAAATACTTCGGGACCATAATGGGCGCTTTCCCACATCAAAAATCAAATTTGTAAACGAAATCCGGATCACGTCCCTGAGATATGCAAAACGCAAGCGCCGCAGGCCTTGGCGTGAAAGCGCCTGCCCAAGTACACGGGGCAACTTTGCGCTTTCGAGATGAACTTGCACAAGTGGCCTTCACACCTCCTCCTGGCCTACCACGGGTATGAGTCTCTCTCTTGTCGCCTCTTCAAGCCCTTCCCCACATTACCTCCAGCACCCCCATGAAGTGACTCAAATCCTTTTCAGTGTCCGCGCTCTCGACGTCGAAAACGTAAATGAGGACTTCCACAGAACGAAAAATCAAATCCCGCTGACTGTCGAAATACGACTCGTAGAATGCATCCTGCCCTCCGCAATCCCACAGGTTGAGAACTAAATTGCCCAGGAAACGGACGTGATGATGTTCCACGTCCAGAGTAGGGGACAGCCGCATCGTATCCCGTGCCATGTAGTTCGCAAAGATGAAAGAGCGCATGGACGTCTTGCCAGAACCTGATTTGCCCATCAACAAGACCTTTTTCTTTCCCATGCTGGAAATTTTTATTCGTGCACGCTAGGGCAAGAAGAGGTAAGGAAGGAGTAAAACGGCGCTTGATCCCTGTGGCTACTGTTAGGGAAAAGGAGGTGATGCTGTGCATGAGGAAAACTATAACCACCTGAAGGCGTGCATGACCCCTCCTCGTACTGTGACAAAAAATGCATGAGTTAAGATTGAGCTCCTTTATTCGTGTGGGTTCGTACTCTGCCACCTCCCATCCTCTAACCTCCCCCCCGGCACCACGATCACCTGTCGCGGTCTTCCCTCCATGTCATCAGGCTTTCATTCCCCCTCCGGTCGCGGTATCTACAACCTCTGACATGAATGGAAAATGGCCTTTGAGGATGTGTAGTCGTGTTCGAGGTGCTATGTCTCTGCCGTATGCCAGCTGTCACATGCACGTCAGGAGCATGCAGCGCCAGTATCTTACCCAGGCCGTCTTCCCGCTCGCGTAACCCCCTCTTTATTCATTCGTTGACATTCACACAGACGGCGGTGGTAATGAGGACGATGGGTAGCGTCGTTATGCGTGGTGCTCGCAATGCGCGCAGAGCAAGCCAAGCAAGTGGTAGCGGGGGAAGGACACATAACGTGGTAGGCTTCGCAGGTCCACGCATTACTCTCACGCGAAGAGGGGTAACTATTCCTTCGGCCCGAGCAAATAGACGTCTACAACGCCAGTATGAATTCGGCATGGCTCTTCGGCAACAAGCATTACCTGCCTCCGTGGTGATGCTGGATGCGGCCACTGGGGTGGAGACACGCATTGCGGCGCTTTTCATGGGAGGAGGGCTGGACGATGATGATGGAACGTGAGTGCTTTCATGTGTTGTGTAAATTCAAAAGTGGCAGGGTGAGTGGAGAGGGTGCGTTGTCTGTGGGTTTCTTACCGTCCACGATTTCTCTTTTTCCTATCTCCTTTCCTCACCCCAGTTGACGTGCCATCTCCTCTTCCTCTTCCTTCTCCATCACCAACCCCTCCGCGCGTGCAGATGATTGCCGGATACCTCTGTCCAGCATCTTGTTGCCTCTTACACAATATTGTTGACATCTACGAGCCCACGTTGCGTCCGTTAAGCACTGTAGGAGGACGGCAATTATCTGAAAGACTAGCTAGTTGAGCGAGGGCAGAGGCGCGAAGCTGAGTTCCGTAATGTACATAGAAAGGAGCGAGCAAGGCGGAAGCAAGTCCATGGCACGAATAGAAGGGTCATGGACTTGCTTCCCCTCCTCGAGCAAAGAATACTACAAAAGGAATGGGCGAAGCCTTAAAACTCAAAAACCCATCATCATTTATCCTGAGAGCGAGTTTATTGTATTCCGCGCTGTCTTTCCTCGCGTCGCATGGCCGTGACAACCATCCTTGCCGGCAACCAATGCTTGCCCATTTCTATTTTTCAACCGGCTCCCCTTTCCCCTCCTCCCCTGCCTTGCACATGGCCGCCTCCATGTCGTGCACCACCCCCCGCCCCTCCTCCAAGAAGAACTCGAGGTCGAAGTTCTCCTCCCTCCGAGGACCCTCCCCCTCAAAGCTCGCTTCGAACACACGCAAAAGCTGCTTGTCTTCGTGCCGGGCCAGGGTTTGGAGCTTCTGCGCAAACTCTGGGGTGGGGAGGGGGAGAGAAGATCGAAGGGATGGAGCAGTAAGTCACAGGACGGGAACGCCACGACATGGCGCACCCAAGCGCCGAAGGAGATTATTGCTGGATACCCTTCTCCTTCCCCTCGGACCTTTATCCTTGATTGATCCATTCCGCACAAGCTTGTGCAAGAACTTCAAGAGCGAGACCCCGTCGATCGCCATCTCGCCTTCCTCCGCCCCCGCACTCGCCTCTGACGCTCCCCCTCCCCCTGCGTGGTAGCGAGGCAAGGAGCTGAAGGCGTCCTTGTACTGCTCCTCGTAGACAAACACTGCCAAAGCTTCACCCGCGGGCACTCCTCGCGTCCCTGCCGGAACCACTGTGGATAGGGGGGGGAAGAAAGCGTCTTGGTGCGTTAGATAGAGCGTGAGACCGCAGTCTAGTCCAAGCAAATAGAGACAAGGCACAAACTCTCGGCCGGCGCGTCGGCCACGCAGAGCAGGAAGGAAAGAAGGGCGAACAGGAGGCATAGGGCAGACCAAGACCAGGGTGCAGGATATCGTCAAATCACCGAGCTCCTCCAGCTGTTTACTCACAAATACGGGCCAGGTAGCCCTTGTCGTCAACCTCCATGCCCACGTTAAATTGGTCCATTTCCACTTCGCAGACCACGTCCCCGTTTTTGATCACGTCGCCCTCCGCTTTCCTCCACCGAGTGAGGTTGCCTGTTTTGCTTGTCTGACCTATGTCCGGCAAAATCAGTTTGAAATGTGGTGGGTCATGGCTCTGCGTCCCATTGTCACCACTGCCGTCGGCTGTCGATAGTCGTCGATGCGTCGGAATGAATGCGGTCGAATGCTCTCGTCGAAGTGTGCGGACCAAGGCGGACAACCCACAGCGTCGATAGGGCTGAACTGGCTTGCAAACCGCGGCACGCACGTAGAAAACACTTTGTGAGGGGTTAAAAAGCCGATGAGTGCCCGCGGAAAGCACCATTAGCCGATAGATTCTGCTTTTGACCGAATGATACTATGTCGCTATGTTGTTCACTTTGTTCTTAAAGTCCTAGGAGGGTGCTTGAAGGGAGTAACGCGTGTCAGAAATGACAGGCAATATCGCAGAATCAAGCGCAATCACACATGTTTTCAGTCATGTGATTGTGATAAAGCATCATCAAGTTTTTTATCTCGACAATCATCTCTGGTGGATGGTGAGTTGCTGGAACAGAGGCCGGGGCTCACACATGCAGGGATCTCGACATACGAGGGAGAATCGAGTAGCTCCTAGATGTAAAAATTCGTCCCGGAAAGACCTCAAGCGGATTACACGCCTCTAGGTTATATATTATTGTTGTACAACGGACCACAAGCATTCTAAAACATCGGCGGACGAACATATTTCTTGTGTGAGCATCTATATCATCGCCGTGTCGTCGCGACTCGCTCTTTCTCTTCCTTGCTCGTGCCATGACACCTGCAAAGTTTGGCCCCAACTCTGTCGTAATGAAATCCTGTCTAAACTTGGCTTCCGCAAAACACACTTCATTTGTCAGGCACAGTCGCAATGATGCCAGGCCCTTGCGGTGTCGGCGGCCTTGCGGGTCGCAGTGATCACATCGCGTCACGTTTGTCGCGGCTTTCAACTTTTTCGTTTTCCGTGCTGGCAGTGCGGACATGGCCATTCCTCGCCATGCTTGTCTCCCACCTCCAGCCCGCGCAACCCTTTCAACGTCGTCCACCTCCTCCACCTCCGTCCTCTCCCCCGCCCTCTTTTCCAAGCAAACCACCATTGCCGTTCTCCTCCCGGTTGGCGAACCAGGGCAACAGCGCCAGCACCCGGTCCTCCTGGCCTTCCTCACAGGTTTCCTCTTCTCCGTGGGAGAGCACAACCTTCCTTTCCACCGCGGATCCGGCGCCGGAGGACAACGGTCCCTTTCGCCTCCTCTTCGACCAGGCCACTGACCGCTTTCTTTTTCAGACGGCCGTCGTCGACCTCCAGCAACCGGGACAAGACGGACCTCGCGTCCGGCTGATTGGCAGCGTGCACATCGCGGAGCCCGCCTATTTCAAGGCGTTGGAGGCGTCCTGCGCGGACTGTGACGTGGTCCTGTACGAAATGATTACCTCGGAAGGGAACGTGCTGAGGGACGGAACTGACGCCCGGTGGCCCTCCAAGGAGCAACTGGGCGTGGAGCTTCAAGCCACTGACGGCCTGCGTCGCCTCGCTTCCTCCCACGGCCTGGAGCCTCAGCTGGACAACATGCATTTCTTCGGCAAGAAGAACTGGTACCTGTCGGACATCGTACGGGAGGAACTCTGCAAGTTGCAGCGGTTGCGGGGAGAGCGCACCCTGGACGCGCCGGCCAAAGGGCGCTTGGGCCACGTTTTCGAGGTGCTGGAGGTCTTCTGGAACGGGTTCACGTCCCGGGGGAAGGTCCTCCCCAAGTTCCTTTTCTTGCGGCCGGGACAGGCGTTCTCGGCCTTGCCCTTCCGCGTCCTTCGCTTGTGTATGTGGTTGACACCCGCGCCGGAGCTGCAGCTGCTCCTGTTGGACTGGGCGCGTCAGTACCCTCCCGCGGGCGGTCTGAGCCGCGTCTTGCGGTCCATGGTAGGGGCGTTGGTCCAAGGGGACTTTTTGACGCTGCGTCGGCTCGCCTTCGCGCAGATGCTGACCTCGAGTCAAACGGCGCCCGCGCCGGAGGTGCTGGTTCAGGAACGGGACTCGAAGGTGGTGCTGGACGTGGAGCAGGCCCTGCGGACCGGCGCCAAGGACGTCGGGGTGCTCTACGGGGGCCTGCATTTGAAAGATATTGAAGCGAAGCTGCGAGGACATTTAAATTTCACGCGTGTCGAAGGCGGGATGGAAAAAGGGGCGGGGGGCCAAGAGACGCTCAAAAGGGGGAGGGAGGCGCAGGCGGTGCAGTGGCATACAGCCTGGACGATGCAGGCATTTACCCGGCAACGACAGGCCCTGGTAACCGCACTGTGCGTGGCCTTGCCGGCTCTGTACCTGAGTGTGGGAGGGTTGGATTGGAGTGCCACGTTTGGAGGCCTGGCAAAGGACGTGTCGCAGCATGTGGCAACTGAAGGCACCGCGGCTGAGGCGCCAACAGTTGGGTGGCAAGAAGTAGTGCTCTACATGCTGCGGCACATGTACATTTACTACGGACTTTCTCGCTGGGTAGTCGAGTGGGAGAAACAGTTGTTTGAGATGCGCTGAGCTGCAGCGTTGTATAAGAGCTTTTTGTCGAAATTGGGTGGGGAGGTTGGAGATGTAGATTGTCAATTTGTGATATTAGACCGCGACATGGTCGCGCAACAGTCAAATTCGGCTTCAAAGCAATGTAAATTTGACCATTTGTCGAGTCCGGACGGCAAACAAGCCTGTAACGAGCGAGCAGGTGTGGTTGTTTCCCGTAGCTCTCTCAGTTGCGAGAGCGGTAGCTCTTTACCTCTCGTTATTTCCACTGCGTGACCACAACATGACAGTATTACTTCCCACGTGTGATAAATGAGGCAACCTGCACACTTGCGTGTATCGTAGGGATCATAATCCTGGCGCCTTGGTCTCGATATTCATTACTTCCTCGGCTTCATGTGCCCAAACCCAACCTCCTCAAGGAGCTGGGGAAGTGAAGTGTGATACCACGTTGCCACATCATTAAGCTTGACTGTCCACTTTCCACCACATTCAAAAAGCTGTCAAGGACACGATTGCAGCAGCTATCGCAATTCAGCAACGATTGGTGGCTCCAGCCTTCTCCTTTCCTGCCAATTTCGGAGCGTGGCAGTCGCTACCATCTTGCTCAGTACCCTTTTTCGCACGAGTGCCTGGTCGCCGTTCCTCCCCGATCAAAAGGCGTGGGTTGCACCAGCACGTGGACAACTACTTTTACCCGAAGTCGTACTAGCCCTCGCGTGATCACTCCCATGAGCGCGGCGAAAAAACGAAGCGGCGCTATCGACGAGGGGACCCCGGCCCTACCAAGAAGCCCAAGGCCGGAGACTCGGCCTCGATAAAGTTGCCCGACTGGTTCACGCCGGGTCGGCTTCGTACACTCACCACAAGCTGCACAAAACCGCAAGCGGCTGGCAAGTGCGTTGTGTACTGGATGGCGCGTGACCAACGTGTGGAAGATAACTGGGCCATGCTCCTGGCCAGGCATTTGGCCACCCAACAAAACGTGCCCGTGGTGGTGTGCTTCAATCTGACTCCACCCGTCCCTAACGACCCCTTGGCTACCTTGCGAGCGTACGGATGGATGTTACGGGGCCTGCAAGAAGTGGAGGCGGCGCTGAAGCGGAAGCACATACCATTCTACTTGCTCCAGGAGGGCCCGCCCGAAGACATGGTCCCGGCCCTTGTCTCCGAGCTGCAAGCGAGCGCAGTCATCACCGATTTCTCGCCCCTTCGTGGGCCCCTGGCAGACGCCCAAGCCGTGGCAGCCGCCTTGGACGCGGCGGGCCGGCCTCTCTTCCAAGTAGACGCGCATAACATTGTCCCCGTCTGGCAAGCCTCTCCCAAGCTCGAGGTTGGGGCCCGGACCATCCGCAAGAAGATCCACGACCTCTTGCCCAAATACTTCACACCTTTCCCCGCCGAGGGCCTGGCGCCGAACGACGCCGCGGCGGTGAGAGCGCTCCCGGGTCGCTCCGCCCCACCTGAGGGGTTTGGGTATGAGAAGGTCCTAGGGCGCCTCCACCTGGACAGCGGGGTCAAGGAGATCGATTGGCTCCAGCCAGGCGCTCGAGCGGGCTGGGAGAACCTGGATACCTTTCTGGAGAAGGGCTTGAGATTCTTCGCCGAGAAGCGGAACGACCCCACGGAGCCGGCCATTTCGAACATGTCGCCATACTTCAACTTCGGGCAGGTCTCCGTCCAGGCGGTGATGCTGAAGGTCAAAGCAGTCAAGCGCTACCACGACTCCATCGCCGCCTTCATTGAGGAAGGAGTCGTCAGGCGAGAGCTCTCAGACAATTTCTGCTTCTACCAGCCCGAATATGACTCGCTGGCGGCGGCAGCAGGGTGGGCGCAGGAGTCCCTCCGGGTCCACACGAACGATCGGTAAGAGGAGGTTGTCGGTCCACCCGAGCGGTGCAGTGCCGAAGGTCATTTTTTGTCCTGCAGGCAATCCACGAGTCTCTCTTGTGACGATGCAAATCAAGGAGCACGCTGGTCACTCCCCCTCCCTCTCTGGCCCCCTTCCTCCCTCATCAGGCGGCAGTTCTGCTACACGGCCGAGGCCCTGGAGGCCGGTCTCACGCACGACCAGCTTTGGAACGCCTCGCAGCTCCAACTGGTGCAGGAAGGGAAACTCCACGGATTCCTGCGCATGTACTGGGCGAAGAAGATCTTGGAGTGGACCGCCACCCCTGCCGAGGCCCTGGCCCTCGCTCTGCGCCTCAACGACCGCTTCTCCCTGGACGGGCGGGACCCGAACGGCTTTGTTGGCGTCGGTTGGTCCGTGATGGGTGTGCACGATATGGGGTGGACGGAGCGGCGGATCACTGGGAAGATCAGGTAGGGGACAAGGTGGTATGGAGGATGCGGGCTGTGACGCCTCCATTGGGACACGCTGATTCACCCGATGCCTTTCCCCGCGCCCATAGGTACATGAACTACGCTGGCTGCCTTCGAAAATTCGACGTGGCAAAGTTTTGTGCCCGCTACCCTGCTGCCATCGAAGCGGCCCAAAAAATCCAGTCCACGACACAACCCAACGGGGAGGGCCCAGTTCCTATAAAAGCAGCGTCGGGGAAGGAAGGAGGCGCGGAAAAAGGGGGGGAGGGAGGGAAAGCGGGAAAGGACAAGTTGAAGCAGTGAGGGCGTTCGGTGGTCGGGGTCCTGTACAGAGGCGAGTGAGGGACGGTGTGGCGGGACGTTTTATAAGAGAATGGTGATGGTTTGGGCCCGATATCAAGGTGGGGAGTGGGCAACGGGGGTCGGAATGGACGCAGCGGTCGTGGAAATGACAAAGACCATGCTCCCGGGCTCTCGAGGTGACTTGTGTGCGTTTGCTTCCATATTTGTACGATACTTTGCGCACGATCGTTACATCCTCCCTCGCCGTCCCCTGCCCCTACACCCGACCCGCAAAATGTGGCATGGTCACTCTCGTAAACCCGCCTTCCCCCCCTCCCACCACCTTCCTCCCCAAGACCCGCGCGCCCCCCCCCGGCGCCCGGCCTCCCACTCCACCCTCTGTATCTTCGTACGGCGTCTTGTTCCGCAATTTCTTCCCTTTCTTCCCCCACCGTTTCGTTGGTCGCACCCGCACTTTGCCCGACCGGCTCCCCTCTCCCACGGTCGATGCCTCCTCCTCCTCCCCCTCAAGGCCCACGAGCTCCGCTTCCTCCTCCCCTTCCTCCCCCAACCCCTCCACCTCCCCTTGTTGCCCTCCCCGCGAACCATCACCCCCTCCTTTCCCCCCTCCCATCCCCCCTCCCTCCTCCTTGTCCCTCCCCTCCCCTAGAGCCAGCCTCCTCAACCCCTCGCTCAGACCTGGGCCCTTTCCCCCGCCCCGCCCCCTCGTCGCCGCCTCGAACGCCCTGCCTTCCTCCGCCGTCAGCCCCGGAGGCGGGTGGCTATACACCAGCCTGCCCTCCACGTAGTCGCGCAAGACCATCCGGGCCGCCCGGTTCACGTCCGCCACGCCCGAGCCTTGCGTCCAGTACCCGCGGGCCCCGCACAGGTCCCCCAAGAACGTCCGCGCCGTCTCGCAGCCACTCGAGCTACCCCCGCTCTCTTTCGCCGACGCCAACGCAGGCGTCTCCTCCCCGTCCTTTGCTTGCTCCTTGAGGCCGTAGGCGCGGCGGAGAAGGGGGCCAGGCAGGCGGCGGCAGAGCAATTCGACGGGAGCCATGTGCTCGCGAAGCTGGTTGATGGGAAGGACGCCCGCACAGACCATGTCCGCCGTGGTGGCCACGAAGGAGGGGAAGACGAGGCCCGGGCAGTCGCAAAGCATGGTCTCGGGGTCGAGGGGGAGGGTCTGGAAGTGCTTCGTCTTCCCCGGCGTGCTCGAGACGGCCACGCGGACCCGGTCGTGCTCCAAGGGCGTCACCCCCATCAGCACGTTGATCACCGAGCTCTTCCCCACGTTGGGGAAACCCACCATGCCCACGGTGGGCTTCCCCGCCGCGTGCCCGGCCTCCAGGGCGGCCGCCGCAAAGGCCCCGCCCACGCGGGCCGCCAGCCCCTTCAGGCGGGCAATCAGCTCCGTCCTCGTCAGGATGGGCGGGAAGGTCGTCGTCTTGCTCTCCGGCTCCTCCTCCTTTTCCCCGCGCGAGCACGACACCTTGACAGGGGCAGACGGTCCCCCCGCTTCTCCTTCCTCCCCTCCTCCTCTCTCCTTCCTTCTTCTGATCCTCTCTTCCCCTTCCTCCTCCTCCTCTCCCGCTTCCTCCTCCTCCTTCTCCTCCTCCTCTTCTTCTTCTTCCTCTTCCCCCTCCTCCTCCTCCTCCTCCTCCTCCTCCTCCCCATCCCGCCCTTCCAGTTCCTTTAACCTTTCTTTTCTCGCCTGAACCGTCAACAATTCTTGCGCACTTCGTGCCGAAAAGAAGGCATGGTTCCATCCGCGCTTCTGAAAGTAAGCGGCCCATTCCCCCCGCTGGGCCGGCGTCAGATAGTCTGCCTTGTTCACCAACACCAAGCACTCCCTGGCCGGATGCATTTCCGCCGCGTAGGCATGCAGGTCTTCCGAGTAGTAAAATAATGGATCGCGGGCATCGACAATCTGCACAATCACGTGGCTCCGCTCCAAGACCCGCCAAAGCTGCCGCCAGACCTCTAAATTCTTCTCGAACGGGGTCACTTTGGCCCTCTCTCCCGATGTCTCCTCCAGCTGGGCGATCTCCCGCCGCCATTCCAAGAACGAGGCCTTTTCTGCTCGATCCAAGGCAGCTGCGGACATGCCCGTGTGCCATTTAGGTCGACGCGGGACTTTGAGCTGGCGGAAAGCGAAGGTAGTCATTCCTTTGTCCGTGCCTGGCGTGACCTGCCCGCGCGGCAAAATGCTGGTCAATCCACCCGTTTTTGCGTCGAGCACGAGCAGATCCCGCTCTTTAATGGCAGAGAAATCTCGCTGCGCCATCATGGCTGTATCCAAGAAATCGTCCAAGGAATTCATCTCCAAAACGGATGACAATTGCTTGCGTCCATCTAGTTGCTGCTGCTCAAGCGCCCCGACTACTGCTGGACCTTGCTGCTGATGTTTTCGCATCAAAGCCCGCCCCACCACGCCGCCTCCGTTGGTTTTTTTACCTGCTTTCGGAGGCATGGTGGCCTGTTCCTGGGTCATTTACGTGCAATTAAAATGGGGGGGGGCGTACGCCCACGTATTAGATACTATGCTGATAGAGACTTTTTATTTGCCGATCGCGCACCGGCGGGAACAAATGGTGCCCTCCCGTGGCAAAAGGCTTCTAATGCATGCTCGAGAATACATTGAAAGGGCTTCTTGGGTCGGGGGGGCTTCAATAGGGACTCCATCCGGGGCCCCGTGGCCACTGACCTCCTGTGTCCCTTCCGCTCGCCGTTGTTCGCCCTTCTCGGGGTTTCAAACTTAGCCCTCCACCTGTGACATAGGCGCTTATCGGGGGCCTGAGAAGGACTGAAACATCCAATTTCCTCACGCATGTCTCGCACACGAACGACAACAGGCGGGCAACTTGAGCGCGCAACTGCTACGGTCGCATATCATGATTTCCTAGACCACCAGCATCACATCAATCTTTTTAAATATGAGCCAAGGCGACGGGGGCGTGGCGGGGCCGGTGACACCATCTTTCAAACCACCATCACAGCCCTCGATACAGTCACCGCCCCACTCCAATGAGCTGGCCATGGTACGCGGGTCTCCGAGGCAACAATGGTGCCTGCTGTCTTCCGTCGTGGCGCTTGTGCGATGGTTTAAACCGCGCTCCCCCGATGAATACCGTCCTTGTCCACCTACTGCCTCCTCCGAGACCACAGACGAAGCACGGATCGCCCCAACACGACATTTTCACGTTTTGACAGCGGACTATCCAGAACATACGCGTGAGACAAAGAGTGGGAAGCCGAAGCGAGTGAAGTACCCGGACAACAGCGTAAGCACGGCCAAGTACAACCTGTTCACTTTCATACCGCGAGCCCTCTTCGAGCAATTTCGACGCCTGGCAAACATTTATTTTCTTGTGGTGACAGTCTTGATGCTGATCGGCACTTATTCCGATTTCTACGAGTCGCCCCTTACCCCGTACACGACCTTGATTCCTCTCTGCGTGGTCCTGACGATCACTATGGGAAAGGAGGCCTTCGAGGACCTGAAACGCCATACGGCCGACCAAAAGACGAACAACCGCATCGCACGCGTCGTGCGCCTTGAGCGCCCCGGGTGCCGGGGCGCAGGAGGCGATGAGAATGGAGGGATCGAGGAGGTGCGCTGGAGGGACATCGGCGTGGGGCGCGTGGTTCAAGTCCGGGACAGGGAGGAGATCCCAGCCGACCTGGTCCTCCTGACCTCGTCGGACGCAGGCGGCAACTGCTACGTGGAGACGAGCAACATCGACGGGGAGACGAATCTGAAGATCAAGGAAGCGGCCAGGACGGCGGAGGATGGGGGCGGACCGGCATTCTGGAAGGCCGAGGAGCTCCAGGCGTGGGGGGCTGCCATGGTGTGCGAGGCTCCTAACGCGCGCATCCACTCCTACACAGGGACGCTGACGCTGCTGAGCAAAGGCCCCGGGGAGAGAAGGCGTGTCGCCGTGAGTCAAGCCAATCTCTTACTGCGGGGTTCTCGACTCCGCAACACCCAGTGGGCACTCGGCCTGGCTGTTTACACCGGCGCCCAGACCAAGATTGTCATGAACTCGCGCACCGCGCCCAGCAAGCTCTCCGCAATCGAAGTCACGACCAATCGACTCCTTTACCTGATTCTGGGCTTGCAAGTGCTGCTCGTCACTGTCACGCTTGCGGCGTACCTGGTGTGGACCGACGGCCGTCAGAGCCAGTTGCACTATTTATGCATGAACTACCTGGACGCACCCAGCTCTTTCTTGCGGATGAATTGCCAGCCCTCCGACACAGACGCGTCGGATCTGGGTATGTGGATTACCTTCCTGCTTCTTTACAACAATTTTGGTGCGTGGTCCTGATAGACAGGCGATGGGTTGGGAGGGTTAGTCGTCAAATGTCTCCTGTGTGATGGCGGCCCTGCGCACGGTATATACCCGGTCACACGGCTTGTGTGCATGACACTGATTCGCATGTCCCCCATGTCATTGTTTAGTGACATTTGGCACGATCTCTCACCTTTGGCGCCTTTATCCTCCTCACAGTGCCCATTTCGTTGTACGTCACCGTGGAGATGGTCAACTATATCCAAGCGTTTTACATCGATCAAGACCTCAGCATGTACGACTCCTCCTCGGATACACCGGCCCTTGCGCGCACTAGCAACATGAATGGGGACCTGGGGTCGGTGCGCTACGTCTTCAGCGACAAGACGGGGACGCTCACGCGGAACATCATGGAGTTCCGCAGGTGCTCTGTGGGAGGGGAAATCTTCGGCAATATGGAAAACACGTCCAACAAAGTAGAAGAGCGATGTTCGGGGAAAGAGACTGGGCAGTCTATTCGAGCAGAAGAGGAGAGAGCAAGTGAAGGGAGTTGCAAGAGCGGAAGCAAGAGTCCTTCTTCGAAAGCCACGTCACACGCAAATCTGCCTACAGAGGTGTCAAGTCGTTTTGTGGGTCGTGGGCAGCCGTTGAAGGAACTGGCTGACCAGGCCATTCAAAAAACCAAGGATTCTACCGGAAATGCCGCACAATACTTTGCGGAGTGTCTTGCCGTGTGTCACACCGTGGTTGTAGATGCGGCTTCCCCGCCGCCCTCTCATGGGGACCGTCAGGACACGCAAGCTGCGGAGGCGGGAGTGCCGAACAAGAAAGGCAACGGAGGGAGGTACCAAGCGGAATCTCCGGACGAGGAGGCGTTGGTCGAAGCGGCGGCAGTCGAGCTGGGTTGGAGATTCGATGGACGGTCTTCCACGGAAGCCCTGGTTGAGGCCCCTCTCGGCCGACGTCTCACCTATCAGGTGCTCGCCACTCTCCCTTTCACGTCCACGCGGAAACGCATGTCCGTGATTGTGCGAAGGCCGGGTGAGGGCAAGGTTGTCCTCTTGATGAAAGGCGCGGACAGTGTGGTTTTTGAGAGGGCGTCGAATTTCCTGGGGGCTGCGCGAGAGGTTCTGGACGCCCACCTCTCCGAGTTCGCCTCCGATGGGTTGCGGACGCTGGTCCTAGCGCGAAGAGAATTGGAGGAAGAAGAGTTTAAGGCATGGCTCGTGGAGTACGAAAAAGCGGCTACGGCAGTGGAACGACGAGACGAGTTGATGGCTCAGGTTGCGGAGGGCGTCGAGCGGGAGCTGACGGTGATAGGGGCCACAGCCATTGAGGACAAGCTACAGGATGGGGTGCCCGAGACGATTGCCCACCTGTTGGAGGCTGGTATCAAAGTTTGGGTGCTGACAGGAGATAAAGTGGAGACAGCCATCAACATTGCGTATTCGTGCAGGCTGTTGCATTCGGAGATGGTCCTGATCAAGGTGGTCGACCACAAGGGCGAAGGGAGTGAGAAGACCCCGAGGACGGAGGCCGAGAGCACTGCAGCACTGCGGCAGCAGCTTCGAAAGCTTGTCACGCACTTTGAATGTTTAATTGAGGATGATACCTTGGTCGATGGACTAACTGGTTCTTCTCGGGGAGGACACGGTAATGTGGGAGTGAAACCGCTGTGGAGGATGTGGCAAAAGAGACGTGTGGAGAGGAGTAGACGGCGTCAAAGACCATCGTTCTACACGAAGCTGTTCAACAGCGGGGCGGGTGTGGAAGAAGCAGGGACAGGCGTCAACGATATGCTTCTGGAGCCGTTGGTGGAAGACGGCGAGGAGGACGGAGGGGAAGAGTATCATGTGGGCGGATGGGAGGAGAACTTTGTGCGCCACTCGGTTACGTCCAGCAACCCCTTGCAAGATGTGCAGACAGACCACCTTGCCCTCATCGTGGATGGTCCTTCTCTAGGCCGGATCTTCGGAGACTGGGAGATGGAGAGACTTCTGCTGCGGGTTGCGAGACTCTGCAAGTCCGTTGTCGCCTGTCGAGTGAGCCCTGCGCAGAAACGCATGTTAATCCGGCTGGTCAAGAAAGGTGTCAAACATCCCAAACCCATCACATTGGCTATTGGAGATGGTGCAAACGATGTGGCCATGATACAAGAGGCACAAGTTGGCGTGGGTATCAGTGGCAGGGAGGGACGACAAGGTATTGCTTAGGCCTGAGGGAGGCAGGACTGAGGAAGATGCTCGAGTGGCTCTTTCTTGATTGACTATATATGTCTCACCTGTTTACTATTACTCATATTCCCTTCATCCTGTCACAGCTGTGAATTCTGCTGATTTCGCCATAAGTCAATTTCGATTCATCGAGCCTCTTCTCCTAAAGCACGGGCGGTGGTCGTACCGTCGGACGTCGAAAGTCATTCTCTATTCTTTCTACAAAAACATTGTTCTAACTTTCGTTCTATTTGCCTACACCTGGCTGACGGGCTTTTCGGGGCAGTCACTGTTCGAAGACTATGTCTACACGTCTTATAACTTCATGCTGGCCATGCCGCCTATTTGGTGAGAAACTTGTCATGTGGGGTTAAAACTCGATGCTTATTACCCTTACTCATTTCAAACTTCGCTTCTTGTACATGTCACCATCTAGTTTTGGTCTCTTTGACAGAGACATTTCCGTGGAAACCATCAAGGGTGGAGCCAGGGAGGATGCCGGGAGGGGACCAGATAAATCAGATGATAATATCTCAGAAGAACCCAGTCTTAATGACGAGAATCTTCACACAACCCTTGGATTTGCGACGAGTCAGAAATCGTTTCCTACCACCTCAGTAAGGACTGGCAATAGTTTTCGCTGGGTCTACATGAGCGGTCGAGAAAATTTGGATCTCAATATGGGGCAAATGGCCCTATGGCTTGTACAAGCAATCTTAGATTCCGTGTTGATTTTTGGGTTCTCTTTCGGAGCTATGAATACTCCGCATCAAGTTTTGTCGGCCTCTGGCGGGGTGGACGATTTGTACACGCTGGGCCTCATCACTTTCACAGGCATGCTGCTTGGAATGCTCGGCAAGGCTGCTACCAATACTTACACATGGACATGGGTCAACTTCTTCTTCTTTTTTGGAAGTGCCTTGTTGTTTTGTTTGTTTTTGGCTGTATACGGTGCCCTACCGGTCACGGGAGGGGCTTTCTTCGGTGTTCCTAGACAGGCGGCAAACCATCCCTCATTCTGGCTCATCGGTGTTCTACTCGTGCCCACCGTTTGCGTCATCGTAGACTACACATTTATTTACCTCCGCTTATCCTTCTTCCCGTCTCCTGTCGATATCGCCGTCGAATATGATCGTGGTTATTTCAGGACCTCGAGGTATAAAAGCCAAAATGGGGAGCACCTTACTGCTATATTCTCACCGCCTGAGGAAGAAGAGGGAGAAGACGTGACAGGCACGGATAAGGTGTCTTTCGTAAATTCTGATGTCTCTCGCAGTAAGTCGCATTTGGAAAAGCGATGGCAACGAGGTTGGTACCCAGGCAAGCTTTTGGTGAGCCTTCCTCTGCTGCGGCGTCTGAATGCGCGAGTCTCTCAAAAGGAGAAGGATGAGATGGGATTGAGTCAGGCGGAAGGAGGGCTGATACCTTCTTCGTATGATTACACAAGCTCCAGTTTCGATCTGGGGCCGGGGGCAGGAAGTGTTACGTGCCCAACCGGAAAGATAGGTATCTTGATACAATCTGAAAGTCACGGATGATGCAGCTGAAAGAGAAGTGCTTGTAGTGGCTAAAAGGGTGTCTCGAAAGCGATCGTGCCCCAAAAAGGACTGGACATAGAAGAATGTATAGTCTGCAATGTTATTGAAAGATAGAACGTAGGTGCCGTTCGCGCGAAGTTATGAATCATAAAAAAGAGAAACACGCCTTAAAATTTCAAAACACACTGTGGGAGCGATTTTGTAAAGCAAAGAATGTAAACCAACAGATTCTGCACTGCTTATGATTCTTTAAGACTGAACTGCACTTAGCGATCATCTTGAAGTGCAAACTTTCACTCAGACGCATGACGAGCTTTTCACATTGATCTGTGCATTATACCCTGGAAATATAGAAACTATATCTACATATATAGTTCACGTATGTAACTTGACGCCTGCAAGCCTTGCAGGCAGTTTTTCTTCTCTTTCACATAACTTTATTCTGACTAAGACCGTAAACAAATTCACCGTGGAAAAATGTGGCCCTCATCTTTTCGTTTCCTTGCGTATTGAATTCAGCGGTCAAAAAAATTGTTCGTGTGAAACGGAAAGAAGGATTTGATTGCTTCCCGACAAAAAGGGCAGACTCTGACGCTCTCTCGGCAGCTAGTACATGTGGTGTGCCCGCAAGGAGCGAGAATTTCATTCACATTTCGTTGAAAACAAATGTGACACTGAAAGGCTGATTTTATCGATTCAAGCTTCGCAGAGAGCTCAAGCATCTCTTCCCGGACCGACTGGGTCTCATCGCGCGCTGACTCCAAGTCTCGCTGCAAACGGATATTGCGAGCCAGTACCTCTTTTGCGTCCTCCTCGAGCGTCAAATTTACGCGTGACAGTATATCGTCCACAGCAGCAAGAAGCTGATGACCCCCAACAGGAGCCGGAAGATCGATCGCTGTGATGTCCCTGGGACACACTGCCTTTTCTTTTTCCTCCTCTTTCACGTCTTGCAACAGGCGAAGCTTCGAAAGCTTGGCCTGAGTTCTAAACCGCTCCGTTGCAGGCAAAGCTCGATCATTTTCCGGTACAGAGTTCCCCTTCCTGGTGGCTGAAAAGGAGTAGACTTGCGTGGACAACATCTCTTGCACCTTGTTGAATGCCGTACGGATTAACAAAGGCCGCACTGAACCTCTATTACCTGCGGCCATGCCCGGACGCTCACTATCGTCCTCTGTTCCAGCATCCGACACAACAACTCCATACCGGAGAGTTTCCATTGAATCTTCCCCCTCTGTGACGAATGTATTGGCCGCATTTCGCTCCCCTGACTGCCAAGCCACAATTTCACCTTCAGTGTAGATGCGCATAGGTCGAAAAATCAATCGTTGCCTGTCAATGTCAAGAAGATGCTGGCCAGGAGCGCCGCGGTGCATGTGTTGCGCCCGAATCTCATCCCGTGATTTCAAACGGAGAAGATTCATCACCTGGGAGATGTCTTCTGGTGGATATGTGGCCAGCAAAGCCGACATGGGGGCGACGAGCCATTCCTCATCCCGGCCGCCCAAATCGAAAATTTGCGCTACAGCCAGCGCCAGGACGTATGCGGGCGCTATGGACGACGGTAATGAAGTGACCGCCAGCATTATAATACGGTTGGCGCGGTCGACGTATTCGATAGAACCCTCCGATTGTGACGTGATGTCCTCCTCCTCGTCGCTTCCGTCATGCCGACGAAGAAAACGGGAGCGGAGTGCCCTCACAAATTTCACCTCAAAGCCTCTTAATGTTCCCCGAATTTTGTTTATCAAATCCTCGAGTGTAACTGAATTCCGATCAGAGCCCTCGCTACACGGGGGCGAAAGCCGTGATGAAAGTAGAAATGTCCCTCTACTCGCAACACCTCGTTGCTGTTGCGTGAGCATAAGACACGCCAGAGCATGGGCAAATTCGTGGGAAGTTAGCGTGGCTGATAGCAATGCAGGGTCGCCCGTTGCGGTGGAAAAAGTGCTGACGGTCTCAGGAACAAAATCAGCCTCAAGTTCCTCACGTACAACTTCAGAGATTCGAGATACACCAAAGAGCTGACACAACTCCTGCGATAAACGCGGGTGCACGACGCGCAAACGATGCGCGTGAACGCGACCGCGCAACCAGGATGCATCATCAGAGAGGACCATATCCAAAGCCACAAGCACGGAGCGGTCATCTGGAAGACTTAGATTCAAGCTGTGAAGTAGCCCATTACCACATATCCCTCCCTCTCCTTTTCTCGGCCCATTCTGCTGCATCGACAAGGTTTCTGCCAACAATGTTACAATTTTCAGTACAGCCTCTAACTCGTTAGGATTCAGTGCGCAATTCCCGCATTCTCCTTGTACCTCCATTAATAGGGATGAATAATCCTGCACAGTAGGACTGACTCGCGTGCCCAGCGCTGTAAAAAGGGTGTCATACGCTCCAAAAGCTCGTGGAACCTCGAACATAAATGGCGACAAGTCTTGTGTGAGGCGGAAATAAAGTCGAGCAGCCTTAACGAGACGGTTCCCGACAGGTACACATGGAAGTTGTTTGAGCAAGCTGATGCTTTTGGGTGGAAGACCTTCCCAATGCTCCTCCAAGTACCTGAAAATGCTTTGAAAAACGACAGTCGGTGGTTCTCTATAGGTCCACCGGTCCAGTGCCGAGCATTCTCCATCATCAGGCAAAGCATCATCGGCGTAAACCATCGTCGCTCGCCTCGTTCTTGTTGGCATTGATATGCCCGTACACAAATTTATGAGATGCTGTACGACTAGCTCGCAAGAGGGCGGTGATACAAGGCCTAAAATTGACCAGCAGAGTTGGGGAGGTACCAAGTGTGGCAACAGGACTGGTGCAATTGACCACACCAGGTTCCCATCCTTTGCGGGGGCAGCTTGTGCGAAACTGACCAGTTGGTACTTTCGGCTGGGAGCCATGAGCATGTCACCAACTGGTTTGGCCTCCCCTGCGCCACTACTAGCCATTGCCCCTTGATATTGCTCTGAGGTTGTGCAAGAGCCCATCATGTCCAATCCAGGACGCTCTACTGGCACGCAACGGATAGGAGCTAGCTCTCTAGTCAACCCTTTGTCGGCACATAGATCTCCATCTGGGGCCACAAAATACGCCATAAGCTTTGCAGCCTTCCACGCGGTAGCAAAGGGCAAGGGATCCAGGGAAGCAAGCTTCTCACATTGTTTTGCGCATTCCAAAAAGATTTTACCATCACATTTAGTCTTCAAGCCAAGCACTCCCAAAATGGGAAGCCAGTCGCGGCTTCCGAATTCTCCCGGAGGAAAGACAGATGGTTCATCTTCAAAAACTTCCCGTAAGAGTTCATTTCGTGGATCCAAAAAGGCAGACGCCATAGCAAGATCGCCTTTCTCGGTTGCGATAAATTTGGCCGCTGTCAAGGCTTCTACGAATGCCGTATCAGAAGCCAGCTTTTCCGATATCCACATATTTTTTATTAAATCGAGGACGCGGCTGCGCAACCCGGGATCCATCAAAGCCAAATCTGGAATCAACAATCGAGTTAAAATCTCGGTCTTTTTCAGAGTTGCAACGCCCAGGTCCTGGTACAGATCTTCGAGGGCCGTCTTCCGCTTGAGTACCTTGCACTCAGTCAAAGCGGGAGAATTATCACAGCTATTCACTTCGAACCTTGTCCTCTGCACAACTACTGATCCTGGGCGGTCACTAAATTGACGAAACGTTGTAGACATGTCGATAATCGCCATGATCTCATCCAAAAAGCGGTCGCGACCTATCTGCCGGTCGTCCAGAACGACATAGGGTCCGTTCTCTTGTACGAGCGGAACGCGATTTCCAGTTATTGTCTCGAAAAAGGGCAATTGTCGAAGCTTTTCCAACTCGGATGCTGTCAGCGCCGTAGCCACGTTGCCATCCTGACTTGAGGTGGTGCACCGCCGAATCATGTGATCTATCTCCGCTCCCGACAAATTGTCAAGCTTCAAACCCTCTTTAAAGACATGCATGCAGGTGATGATTGCGCGGGTCACATCGCGATTATCTGCGGTTACGAGCGAGTCGACCACTGCCTTCGGGAAAAACGCCAGCTCAAGGAGCGGGGCCCGAGCACGGCTGAGAAGTCTCAACAACTCAAGTCTTTTCTCATGCTCAGCTTTGGTCATCGACACATGTCCCATTAAAGTATTCAGATGCTCTGTCCTTCCCTCTTCGGCATCCTGAGACCCATCGGAAGCGTCTCTTTCATTCGTATTCTCCATGCGAACATTAGGATGATTCTGATTGGCAAGAACACGTTCTCGCATCCCCTCCTCGGGGACATTTGCGGAAACAGGTGACAAAATCGGGCTTCCTGCATCCTGCGACTCGGCACTTTCCGATAAAGATGAAGAGGGAATGCCTGGTGCAGGCGAATTTCCGCCGACAGAAGAGACTCGTTCCCCATGCGGATTTCGGTTAAGAAGCATTTCCTCACAAGCCCGCGACAACTTCTCCAGGTCCTCCATGTCTAGGCAGATGTCACGGGGGTGAGATTTAAGCGATTTATTACGAGCCAGAGCTTCTTCACCGACAGTCACGGTCTTCGAAAGGAAGGCCACGTCAGCTCTAATTTGATTACTTTCACAAGTCCGCATAGCACTTCTGGACGCTTCGGCATCTTGAGCCTCTAAGTCAGCCCGTAGTCGTGTGTCACAAAAGTCTGGCAAAAGGCGAAGCACGTGTAAGGACAGCACGCAAGAGACCAGTTCGATGCTTCCTCGACGTGGGGAGGTGCCAGCCGCTGTGCTGTTGCATATCGGCACCAAGGGCCACGATGCCAGCAACTCAGTTGCCTGCGCCAATGGCATCTCCCGCCAAAAGCGATAGAACCACAATGGAGTCAAGGGATAAGGGATACGATCCCAATCAATCTGTAAACGGACCAGGTTTTTCCATGAGGGTGGCAGTATTGTGTCAAGATTGGATGCCAAAGCTTGAGGGTTGAATTTACGGAAGCCCACAGCGGCTAAAAAGTTGGGTTCGTCCTTCAATTTCCCCAAACATTCCACCGTTCGACTTGCTATGAATATGTTCTTGCAATGAGGAAGAAGAGACTTTTGCGCCTCATTGCCCAGGATGTACCCACTGGTCTTACTTTTCGATGAAGGAACTTGGACGACTGATCCATCCTCTAAAAGCAGCAGTGGTAGGCCTACTAAATCATTCCAACGACTACGGCAGACAGTCAATCCTTCTGCTTCTATATGTGTAGTTATACAGTCGCTAAGGCAATATACGAGCAACTCCAAAGCTAGGGTAGGCTTGGAAATGATTTCTTGATATATCTGTAGGGATGAAGAATGAAGCTTTCGTCGAAGAAGTGCTGGAGTTACCTCTTTGATGGCAAATTGCCTATCTTGGAGCTCGCGGGCCACTCGGTAAGGAATATTGAATAGTGGGAATAATTTGCCCACAAATGACTCAAGTTCCGGGCTGCCTACTTCGTTGTTGAAAAAGATGGCATCTCCTACCTTTACAAATCGCCCCGAGGTCCCTTTGCCCCTGCTGTCAAGGCCTTTCTTGCTTCCTGGAGGCTGCTGATCCAACAAAAAGTACGATCCATTTCCCAGACGGTCGTATAAACCGGAAGCTTGCACCCGCCCTCGCAACCGTTTGGCAACGTCATTCAAATACGGCCAGTACTCATACAGCCCTCTTCCGCAGCCGTCAGTCTGTAGTGTCAGTTCCCGCAGCGATGCCATCAATGCCGGGATAACTTCGTCACAGAGTGTGCTCATAAGTGCATTGTTCCACTTCAAGCACAGAGTCAACTTCTCCACACCATTACCTCGCCACACACTTCCACCTGACACACCACTCACACGACCTGTGGACACACGTTCTTTCAAAATAGGCTGCAACGCGTCGCACAGAAAGAATGGCGCATTCACGTGACAAGGGAAACCCAAATCACTGCCCGTGTCAGATACAGAATATGCGCGACCAGGACGGGACGCCGACCACCGATCTCCTTTCCCATGAGGAATATCATCATGTCGTATTTCTAGACGGGCAGCCGCCGAAACGAGCGGAAGCAATGGGTTATCAGAAATAATCCGTGAAGCTTCGGACATGGCAGCCTCTCGGGAGGCTCCGTGTGCCAATGTATCAAGCAAAAGCCATTGCTCCCGCCACGGTTGTTTGTCTCCCGCCTCGCATGCTAACTCCACGACTTGTATATCCATGGGTGCAGGATTGCCGCCCTTCCACAGGTGAGATAGCCTGAATCTCCGCCAATCTTTGTTTTCCAACAGTTTGCGGCGTTCTCGGTGTAGCACTGCCACAGATGGGTCGATCAGTGTAGTGCACATGAGTGGATGTGAGACAGTAGCGTCCCTTGACCACTTTGCAGCAGAGATTGTCTTCAGACTCAAGCTGAACAAAAGTGAAGCTGGGGCCGAATTCGAAATCCGAGACAACGTAGGTTCCAATTCATTTAGGACAGGAACCAGGGAAGATAATGCTGATTCGTAAAGTCGTAAGGGACAACGAAAGACGGTGCCTGTGAAGCAGAAGGAGGAATCCTCCGGTAGGCACCCCTTATCTTCGATTGAAGTCCATGAAGGCAAACTCATGAACGGGGCAAATTGATCCAAAAAGCGTGTGTGAAGGTTTTGGCCCCCCAAAATGTACCTTCGCGCAATAGGCTCCTGCTCTTTTCCCCGTTCAGGTGAGGATGATTTACGTCGCGTTCCCTCTACATTGTGCGGCTCTGTTTCTTGAGAATCTTGGTGCCGTAGACGCTCCACTTCGACTTCCGACACAAGGTGCGAGCCACATGGATCAAAAAGGACAAATTGATCACCGCTCAAAACCTGTAAGACGTCAGTCAAGTGGAAAAGGGAGCAAAGGCCGAGCCCAGCAACCGGCCATCCATATCCACCACTTGACCTGTCTTCCTCTTGCAGTTTCTGTTCGAGCCGTCTCGATTGCTGGTGTTGAGATTGCCGCTCCTGATCTGTATTGCAAGGAGAATCTCTCCCACCCAAACCGCGAAGGTGACTCGAAGCGCCGTGATAAGATCCCCCCAGGGACGCTTTTGGCGAGGGAGGGTACGGCCGAATAATTGGACGGTTTCTTAGCCTAGAAGGGGAGGTCAGCCGGATCAAATCATCGAAGCCAAGCACTACATCTTTGAGGTGTATAATTAAGGCTGGACCTTGTGTTTCGGCTAACCGCGGGTGCAGCAGGCTCTCTTTCTTGTGCTCGCGCTCGTCCAAAAGCATCTCAAGCTCCGGGCAGCCAACATCGTCAGCCAACTCGACCAGGTCCATAATGGCCTGATACCCTAATTCCGCCGTGATTCTGCTTCTCCCCTCGTCCTGAGAGGCATGGAGGAGTGCCGGTGTCAAAATGGAAAGAATATCCTGCGAGCATGCACAGGGAATGGATGCCATGACGCCTTGTATGGCTAGAAGCGCCTCTCGCAAGCTTCGCGCACCCAATGACCGCGCAATGTCTTTTTTCACACCTCCATGGACGAATTTCAAATTTATTTGACCTTGTGGCATGGCCGCGAGAAGCCAAGGAGCGTCCCCAAAACAAAGTTCGTCGATTCGGTGCATAGTGCCGTCCTCCGCAGGGGCATAGACAGTAACGCCATCTTCTTGCAGGGCCTTAGTACGTTCGTCGATAGGAGTCTTGTACAAAGCATTCAACAGAGCCAAAGATTGCGTCAGATCCGCGCTAGAGAGAGGGACGTCTCCCCCGGCCGAAACATACATAGCCTCGAGTGCCTTCACTATATCCTGAGGAGTAAAGCTTTCTTGTACCCCCAGCAGACGCAAAAGCGGCGCAAACATTTCAAGTTCGGGAGGAACCTTTACTAAGTAGGGTCGAGCATTGGTGGGCGCACAAAAGGCGATACGCGTTGTTGGTAAAAACTCATCCCCCACCCAAATCCAGGCACGGCCACTTATAATTTTGAGGACCTTGTCAAAATCTTCGCGCAAGCGTGGGATGGTATGGTGGTCACTTTTTGGAATCGTTGGCGAGGATGGCCCCTCAACGTCACTTGCTTGTATTACTATCTCGTCTTGCAAAGCCTTGTATATATCAGGAACACACTTATTTAGAATAAGACGGAAATTCCCAGACCTTCCATTTTCGAATGCCACCGACAGGCCGACCAGCTGATGAGCCAACAATATGGGGTCGAGAACGTCATCCCACCCCAGCGCCTGCCTCAAAAGTGGGCTGCTAACATCGAGTTCGGCAATCCCTTTGCGCAAAGAGCATTGCCACATCTCAGACTGTGGTCGCGTCTGACAGGGCGGCAATACAACAGGCAGAGCCGCACGCGAGGAAGATGACGAGCAGGGCCAAGGGAGTGACGGGTGCAGGGGTGCTTGCCGCACAGGAACCCAAGATGGAGCTCGCAATGCCACCACGAAAGTTCTAGGAAGAGTCACGCAAGAGCGGTAGTGACAGTGCCCTGGCGATGATGCTGGTCCGCCTGAAGACTCATTTAGGTCATCGTTGACATCATCAAACGCATCATCTTCCTCATCAAAGCCAGACCTTTGTCTTTCCATATAATCCTCTGCCAGTTCTTCAATGTGATGATCTAAGAATCGCAAGAGGTCCCTCCCACGCTTTACCGCCCGTTCTCTTTCGTCCAACCCAGCCATGGATGCGATAGAAGTGGCACTAAGTATAATGCCATGCAAAGATAGAGAGGCTTTGAGGCCAAGCTCCCGAAGGCGAGGAATTATTTCAGGGGTACAGAGGGCTGGCGCAGGAAAAGCATCTCCATCAAGCAAATTTTCCAATCCTCCCTGCATAGGCTCATATAACTCACAAGCTCGTCTTAATTCCGCTACAGGTAAAGCACCGTTGGGAACGAAAGCCATAACCTTCAATTCTTCCAGAAAGGCCTCCCCGTCAGCCCCTTTGTCTTGAGCAAGATGAGGCAAGTTTAGGAGCATTTTTAAAATAGCACCGTCTCGGACAGTCGCAGGGATTGAGTTTAAGGCTCCCAAAACGTGTTTCCGATAAAATTTGGCCATCGGTAAAGGATTTACTCCAAGGAAGTTTAGAAGTGCCGAGTCCTCCTGAGTATTTGTGCGAATAAAGGTAGGAGAACCTGTATCGAGCAGAAGTGGGTCAACTCCTTCAGGCGGTAACCAGTGTTCAGGAGACGTTAGTGCACAGAATGCTGCCATGGGTGGAAGTGACTGATCAATTCTCTTCTGTCCCTGCGAGAGCTCTTGTCCTTCGTATGATTCATAGATGGGCAAAGCTCGCAAAGCCTGCACTACAGAATCTGTCGATCCCAACACGCTGTTCGCACCTTCTCTTTCACGTACAACCATCTCTATTTGTCTTGCGTCCCCAAAAAATGTTCGTAGTGCTCGGCGACCGGCGGTACCCACGCTTGAAAAGAGCATACCCACAGACGACCCTAGCTTTTGACGGTCACAGCATTTTGCTAGCAATTCTAGCACCTCCAGCGTATTGAGGTTTTTGACCACTGCTTTACTTTCCGGTGCCATGAAAATAGGACCAGCAATCTCCGGAAGCATCCTCTGGTTGACAACACAGATGCCAAGGCTTGCTAGCGCCCGTTCCAGCTTTGCGATACCGTCGGATGAGGACGGGAACATGTTCTGCGTCATGTATAAAAGAGGTAAAGAGGGGTCAATGCGGACGAGCATCGATCCTAAGGATCGATCCCGAAGAATTGGGAGAACGGGCCAGTTTCCACAGACGCGGGCGATGTCCTGAACGGCGATTGTTGGTATGGACTTAGAGCTTTGCTCGCGATCTCTCACGGAAACCCCGCTAATGCCAGTGACGGTACTATTGAGCATCATCGTTTTTGCTCCGATGGATTGGAGCGATTGCATACATGAGCTCTTACTGTTGGCTACAAGGCCACGCGAATTCGCGAGATAGGACCACAATCTGTAGATCCATTCGCTGTCAGGCACCACACGACCACCCAACATGTCGCCGGGATTCCAGGGGACTTCGCACATTTCTTCAAAGACCGGTGGTAGGACTTCAGACAGAAGACTTTCGATGTTCGTCGGTGAAAGATGAAAGACGTTCGTATTTCGAATCAGGGCGACATTATAGAAGAGCGCGGCGACCTTAGGCAACAAACGCTCTCGCTCCACCACCAACACGTGTTGTCCGTGCATGAATAGGCCCCGTTCCTCTTCTTCCGCCATAAAGTATGTAGGTGGTTTCCTCTTTCTGTTAGGTGATCTTTGATCGACTGCGTTGAGAGGAGACACCGCGAAATAGCCCAACGTTCCATCGGCTAAGGGGACAAGCGGCAAACCGTCCAGCGGCGTCAGATCTCCTTTTCCCACCAAGTCGCTGGAACAGTATACAAGCAGTATTTGAGCATCCCCTTGTGTTGCAGGCCAAGAATCACGTAAAACTCCTCCATTTGTCGGATTTCCAGCGTTTGTAGCCAGATTCCTCGCCTCCCATAAGAGCATCCGGACGAGATTGGGGCACATCTCACTGTGACAACATTCCTCCGCCACCAGCATACGTTTCAAAGACTCGGGGACACGGACTACACAAAACCCTCGCGCCAGGAGGACATTGCACAAATGTGCTGTAGTTCGATCTGTGTCGTCCTCTACTTGATAGTCTTGTGGTATGTCTGCCAACATGGCGCTTTGGCAAGGTGTCCAAGTACCACCACCGATATCTGACCACAAGAGGGGAAGGGGCGCGGCCAAACGATAGAATTGTCTTACTAGCACCTGAAAGTGTGCGGGAACCGTCTGACCAAGCGGGAAAAGGTTATAGTAGAATGGTAATCGCGACTTTTCATGCTTATTGTCATCAGCGGGACCCAAAAGTTGACCAATGCAGTGTAACAATTGGACGTACAATGGCGCCACAACATCTTGCAGCAAAGCCTGGTTCCAATCTGACCGCAATTTTCCATCACCTGCCATGTCTCCCCCCGCCCATATGTCCCGGCGATTGCTTGATAGTTCAAAGCTACCATTAAGAAAGCATGGGAGTCCAGAGTCGACAGGAAGAGGCAAAAAACAGAAGACTTGCCCACGTTTTGGGATCACCTCCACGAGACGTCGCGGACCGTAATTATCCTTAGCATCACAGTTTAAACTTGAGAGAGTAGACTGACGAGTGTACACATGAGCAGCGACTCCACCAAAAGGGATCAATTTTAGATGCCGGTGTTTCGCATCCACCGCCATTGCCAAAGCCGCGCCACCACCTAGTCCCGCAAACACCAGATACTCATCTATACGCCGTACCCTGGAGGAAATAGGACAACCCAAAAAATCAGAGTCGCCGTCTTCATAACGCACTTCCATGAGCTGCTTTGATCGTGGTAGGTGAAGGGTTGGGGTCGATGCCAATTTGGCATGAAATGCTTCCTTGCTTAGAGGAGCTCGAGAAGGACCAGTCATAAAAGCCGATATTTCAGCCCAAGTTTCTCTAGTGTCCATCGATCGGCTCGCGCGATAAAGCAGCCTGGGCTTGGATTCAGCTTTCAGACTGTTGTCGGTGGCGCCAGGCTTCAAAGTCAGATCGTCGACTTCATGAGCTACGTACACTTCGATGTTATCGACATTGCGCAGAAAGAGGAGGAAACGAGAGATGCTTTCTTTGAAAGATGCTAGAAGGTGTCGAATTGTCGTTGAATCATATTGAGATTTACTTATTTCCGATTGCCGCGCCAGATCTGCGGTTCGCAGGGGAAAGCGGAAAAGAGTGCCAGAAAATGTCTGCTGAAGTGTACAGCCAAACACCGTGTAGGGTTCAAATTGGTGAGGAAACTGTGACAAAAGATCGGTATCTACGAAACGAATCTTGATTCCTGGTTGTTGACGCGTTGCTCCAGGGAGGAATTTGACATGAGGGTCGAATATGACGAGATGCTCCCCAGAGACGAACGACGGCAAGTCCGTGCTATGATAAACGGCATTAACTCCTAGACCAAATCGTCCGGTCGAATTCTGCTTATCTAACTTTGAGGCTTGACCAATGCGGGCAATGTTTTGAAAATCCTGTGGTGAGAAAATAGCATCGTTGTAGAAATACAACGCTGGGCCCTGCCAGTCCGCCATCTTCTGACCCAAGAGTGAGGACGTCCCGTAGCGGCGCTCACTGTACAAGACACGCACAGTGGATGCCCCAGCGTCATCCGCATTTTGGATTAACTCACTCAAGATGCTTGGTCCTTCCGGATACAGTTCCAAAATGTGTCGAAGCCGACTTGTCAGTGCCTCTGATTGACCGAATGCCTCCGCCTCTGCACCTGACAGTCCGAAATCCATCGTGTCTGCGTGCGTCTCCATCAGCAGCCTCCGCACCGAGCGGATACCCAGCTTCTCGCCGGTGACAGAAGAAATCTTAGGATGAGCATATCGAATATCAGGTCGGCGTTGAATTTTCTTGGAAAGCCATGGAGCGTCGTCGTAGACCAAGTCTGTTGCCCTGGCCAACTTGCCTCCCTCGTCCGGGGCAAATATTTCCCAGTCCGAAACTTGGATGATCTCGTCACTCAAGCGCTGCACCAACGTGATGGCGAGCTCTAATTGAGCAGGCCTGAGACATACGTTCTCGGACCTGCTTAAATTCGTATTCCTGTCTGGTACAATCCAAGTCTGAGTAAATTCGCAGCGAGTTGCATATGTTTCTGCCGCCATCATCTGCAACACGTTCACAAAGTCGCTGGGTGCAAAAGAGGCCCTGACACCAAGCTCCTTGAAGAGCGGGGCGAAGCACACCAGATCAGGTGGGACACTGTAAAGGTACGGTGTAGCGTTGACTTGAGAAGCAAAAGCTACTTGCTGGGCCTCAACGAAGCGGTCGCCCACAAAAACCCATGGCCCTGTCAAATGCCGACGAAGTTCGCTTTCCATAACACTTGGGTTGTGTAGTGAAGCACTTAGTTTCTGATAAATTACGGGTACGACGGAAGAGATTGCCTGCTGCATATTCTGTACCGCATTGTCAGTTCCGCGGCAGCATGCGTCCCCAATATTTCCGTTCGCATTTGCGGTCCATGCACCCACGTTCTTATGACCTTCCGTCTCAGAATAAGCATGAAAATTCTCAGCTATTGCTACAAGCTGTCGAGCCAGAACTGATAAAGGTAACGGGGTCTTCCAACCGAAAGCGGTTTTCACCAGCTCTGACACGAACGTCTCAGGAGGAATAATGCCGAACAATGTTGAGCTGTACCACATATCTTCGCTCAAACGCGCTTGCGAAGGCGCTACAAGCGCTCTCGATACGACTTTATCAGAGCTCTGCTTGCTATCAGAATTGACAGTGGTACTCGTCGTCCGCCATGGCAAATAAGGAAAAGGTTTACTCGCGAGCACAGGGACCCAAGCGATCGCATGTAACTCCGAGACCATGAGCCCTCGTTTTCGTTCGTCCTCATCGAGCCGCTCTTGCCGTGCCTTTTCTTCGGTACGTCCTGCCTCGTTAAAAAGACTCAAAGCTCGCGAAAACAGTCCGGCGGAGGAGGTTTTGCGGCTACGACCTCGCTCTACTTCCTGCTCTCGAATCGGCACAAAAAATGTTTCTGCGTTCTGATTTAGAAAAAGAAACAATGTCTCCGCTCGCAACAACGCTTGTACCTCTGATTCTCGGAGCTGAGCTTGATCATGCGTTGATCGAGCAATCCGTAACACGTCTTCATAGTGGAGAGAGGATCGAAGCCCGAGCCGCCGGAGAGTGGGCAATATGTCGGGTCTGGCGAAATCAACTTGAGGGAAGAACTCTTCACCCATCAATATCGCCAAGTCTTCTACTTCTGGATCGTACATCTCTTGACAGCGAGCTACCTTCCCCAGTGTATTCGGTACAAAATTTAATTGCTCAAGCGCAGGCAAAAAGCGGGAGTTTGCCTGAACGAGGCTCGGAAAGTCATTGAGAACCAAATCAAGCATGGCCTGTGCCCGAAGCGCTGGCTCGAAGGTCGAGAAGTACGGGAAAAAATGGTCCAGCAAAAAAATGACCTTAGAAACAGTCTGTGCGCCAAGCTTCTTCGCTAGCGCACACTGTAATGTGTCGATACCGCTGCCTTTCTCCTCAAGCCAATCCTCCGAAGTATCCTCAATCCTCAAAAAACGTGTCGTCAGAAGTTTTTCGAATGGTCGGAGGACGGAAGGACAGATACCTTCAAGGAGATACAAAGGCTTGGACTTGAGCGGCATATAAGCTTTCTTCTCCTCAAGTCCACCATATACAGGAAAAATTGGCAAAGTAGCTATCAAATCAATGTCTGACTGCGTCAGATCGCTTAGCGGCTCCGACACCAGTATAGCACGCAAAGAGGAGAAAGCCTCAGGAGCTTTGGACGCCAACGTCTGGACAAGAAATCGGCCGAAGGCTGCGTGTGTTTGGAACTGCTTCTGTTGCTGTTGCGGTTGCGAGCTTGACTGCTGAGCAGAAATGAGTCGCAAGCACTCAAGTACACCTGCCCTTCCGTATGCATGTGCATAGCCCTTTAAGGCGGCTGTAAGTTTAGCTTCTCCAATTACGGTAGACAGCTCTTCATGGACTGTGAGAACACCTAGCTCCCGCAGGCTTGTGAGGAGAGCAACAGAAATCTTACCCGGGACGGAAGGCAGGATCAGCACTGGTTGCTTCCGGGAGAGACTGACAACACACCTCTCATTGCAGGGTAATAATGGCAAACTGTCGGCAAAGGTGCTAAAATCAGCTACCTTGTTTAAAAAATACTGCCACAAGCGTAAGAACCACCCCAGAGCTGGCGCATCCCAGGCCCCATCAGTCTCAAGCTGCGTTTTTGGGGTCTCTTCTCCATTCCACGTCACGCGTGCTACGTCGCGCCATGCGACAGGAAGAACATACCGGAGGAGTGCAGGCAAATGTGTAGCGGTAAGATTGCGCACATTCAAGACTTTTTGCACCTTGCTGGCTTGTAAAATTGATCGGGCCTTGTCCGGGAGCTCGGCAAAATTGAGAAGCCTGGAAGCCACAGGTGCAAACAATGTAATTTCCTCACAGACTTCCTTTCGTACATCGTGCTCGGCTTTCTCCACCTTTATTAAAGCTTCGCCGGCCACATCCGTCGTTGGGATGATACCTAAAACCAAGTCACCGAGCTCGAAGGGATCCCCAGATTGTTCCACCTTTTCTCGCTGCTCCATAGCATGAGCTAACGCCCGATCCACGTGTCCTCCGCCTATTCGACAAGCCTGCAAACAAAGCCCCACAGGAAATCCCATGCTAAGGAGTTGTGATATCTCCTTCTGTTGGTGATCAAGTACCATTGTGTACGAGACAATCGTCCGGGGCCCTGCAAGTGCGTCTGCCACAGGAAGAAACGGCAATCCGTCCAGATCCGTGGAAGATTGTTCGGACAGGTCTGAAAGACAGTAGCGCAAAAGAAATAGCACTGCTTCCCTTGTTTTTAATGCCGGATGACTATCACAAGGGTTCGTAGGTGCGCTGGTCGAAGAGGCAGGAGTACGAAAATGAGTGCGGACAAAGGCAGGCGTGGCTATGCGAGCTACGACTTTGCGTTTCTCTAAGACCTCGTGCAAAGCTGTCAGGTAGGTGTGAACGACTGGTACATCTTCTTCAACCAAAATCTTTTCCAAGCTAGAGATATCGTCACGGCAGAAAATGATTGTACCGTCTTTGTTGCGTGAACCCTCTGCAGATGGAATTAGCACAGCATCCCGCGGGGATATCCACACCCCTTTCTCCTGCTCGCCTAAGGGGGTATGAAGCAAAGGCAAAGGTGATACAGCTTCGAAAAAGGCGTCAATCATCGCCACCCACGCCGGACCGTTCCCTTTCACCGGCCAGAGAGAGTCATAAAGAGCGCCAGCTCCACATCGTTCGGCTGCTAAGGACAAGAAACGACTGTAGCATGGCACTGCCACATCACACAGTAAAGCGCGATTCCACTCTGCTCGTAATTGCCCCTCCCCGACCATGTCATCGCCCCACCAGATATCCCTCCGGTTGCTGGACAATTCAAAGAATCCGTTGACATGAACGGGAAGGCCCGTGGCGACAGGCAGGGGCAAAAAACAATACGCCAATCCATGCATGGGCGTCTCATGTAAAGCGGCGAATTCTTGGGCTTCGGTTTCGTTCGAGGTCAACCCGACAGTGCTCCTAGTTGTGTCATCGCTGGTGTTGACATTTTCGCTGGTCTCGACCAACACGCGTCCGGCCACCCCGCCCCAGGGTATGAGCTTTAAGTGGGCGTTTTCGCTTGCTGCTGCTAGCTCCGAAGCCTTTCCTCCACCAAGTCGATTGCAAACAATCCATGTTTCACGGCTGACATGTCCAGAGGGCGCACGGCTGGCGGCAATTTCCAGCAAATAGTCACTCGCGAGGGGTGGAGTAGTAAGTTTTCTTGATCCGCTTGTATGACCTTGTCTCCCCTCTAATGAGACAGACCGAGCCATGTCCCGCTTACTGCGGATATCTTTTGTGATGTTGGCGATATACACGTGCGCTGTGCGTCGAAGGCCGATAGACGTTTCTCCCCCTACCCTGGATTCTTGGGTCGCTGTTGCTGCCGTCGCCATACATTCCCACACGGAGATCTGCTCCACATTTTTCAAGAAGAGGAGCATTTCGGAGGCTTCTGAAGCGAACATTCGCAACTGCGCCCGCATCGACTCCACCGTATGCACTTGTTTCGACAGGCGGCTGGTCTCCGCTTGCAAGGGCGTCCGTAAAGGAAAGCGAAAAAGTGTCGCCCTGTACGGCGATCCGCTCTTGTTATCATCCCCTCCCTTCACAATGTTACAACCATATATGCCCTGGAAAGGGAGGAATTGGTCGGGGTATGCCTCCAGGACCTGACGATGCTTGATGAAATCAATCATCTTCCCCGGGTTTGCGGGATTAACGTTTGGGAGATAGCTCGCCTGAGGGTCGAACATGACAATATTTTGCCCACTCACGAAGATCGGAACCTCTGTCAGATGATATATGGCATTATACCCCTGCCCAAATCGCCCCGTCTTGGCCCCTTGCGACTCCGCCCTTTTCAGGGAGTCCCCAATTCGCTGGATGGACTCAAAATCCAGGTCTGAAAACTCTGCATCATTCCAACACAGAAGAGCAGGGCCCTGAAGCGAGGCCATAGATGGAGAAGCGAGGCGGTCGGTGGGATGTTGACGTGTATCCAGGACGAGACGGACCTCGCGCGCTCCGGCGTCGTCGGCATTCTGTAGTAGTTCTTTAAATATTGAAGTGCCCTCGGGATAATTTCGCAAGATCTCCCTGATACGTGCGGTTAAATCGACCTGAAATATAAAAATGCGGCCAAAGAAGGAGATAGTGTGAAGTATCTTGCCACACTCCGCTGTTAAGCTGAGAGAGACTTCCCTGTCTTCAACTTTGTTCCAAGCACAAAAAAGGATGAAATGATGAAATCTTACCTTCTGGCCAAAGTCGTCCCCAAAAAATGTCATGCGTCAGGACGCACTGGACCACCTTTAGGCGTACCGTGTATCGATATGGAAATGTCTTTTGTTGTTGCCGGGAGGTTGCAAGCTCCCTTTCGGCTTGCAATGGCCAACAAGAATCGCGGTCGACAGCCCAGGGGCCGTCAAGTCCTTAACTCTGGTCATGATAATGTTATACAGGTATGAGCGACTTCGTGCGAGCTTTCAGGCAACACGTCGCTGCGGTCCGGGCAGATTGACGGGGCCTGTGTGCCATAACGCGTGACAACGGAGCAGTCGGTGTAACGCCCCTGGGCCCTCCACAATGTCTCCTTCCACACAAAGCCATGTTTGCTGGAAAAATGCACGCATACAGGGCACCACCTTGGACACGAGTCATCCCAATGCATAGACTTGCATGTTTACTACCTTTCTTCCATCCTGTGTGGCTTTCAGGTGGCCCTGACGCCCAAGAAGCTCGCTAAATTAAATTTGAATCGGGGGTTCCGAGCTGTCTACTGAGCCATCCCCACCTATTTGTTTTTTACTTTCCTATGAATATGTCGTTTGATCTACAATTTCCTTTGTGGAGCGTGTCAACTATAGCTATGACATAATTTCTACATCATATAAAAATGAATTCTATACATCAATGCGATTTAAAAAGAGATTTTCACCCTTTCTCTCAAACCCTAGCGGAGCCAGATGTGCCATGGAAAGTAGCAAGCACTCAAACGCGCGGCGACGGCCACGACCAAAATCTGCACCAACGGGTGCAGGCGATGTGGTAAGACTGTAAATTGGTGATAAAAATAATAGTAAAGCCTACAATCATCCTTATTTTGCCCTGACCCATCCACACTAGGCCCTCTTACCGCGCATCGACGACGTACCTAGATCAAGAGCGCGGTCACCGCCATGCAGTCCACGACCTTTCCACCCTGGTGCACGTTATCAGTTGAAATGGAGGATGGCCTTGTATATACGACAGCCATTCCCGGACAACCACGTGCCTGACTCTTTCCTGGATAAGCTGGTGACCAACGGTACGTTACAACTACTGTAATGCACGTTTTCAGTGATTCTTCGGCTCTTCAGCGCTTCAGATGGTTGAGCGCACATGCATGATTTCATTTGTGCAATTCATCTTGCTGGATCTAATCGCGTACGACGGCAACGGTGTACTTCGCACAGGCGGCGTCTCGCGGCCCAAGCTCATCCCTATCTTTCTCGGCGCTACTGCTGTTACGCAGCAAATCAGCGTAGTTGTGATATTCCTGGTACGTGATTGTTATTAACACATTCTATTTTTGGCTACCTTGCTAATTGTGATGCTCAAATGCCCGCTTATAAATTTTGTGCTTCGCTTTTTCTTAACATCTGTGCTGGCTGTAAACCCTTTTACGTCGTGAGAGGCACCGATTTCTTTGACAATCTTTTTTCCTTTTGAGGCGCCTAAAGGTAAGCTTTAATAACTTGATTCCTCGAATGATTCATCTCCACTTTCGCATAGATGGCATTTGTCTACTCCTACCGGAAAAGCCTTTCCCTTCCCCTTGTGCTTGCCACGGATGCCGTCCTGCTTGTCGGCGGGTATTCTCTTGCAGCCTGTGTGCACCCTCGTCGAATGTTATGCTTCCACACCCTCCTGTCCACAATCCTGTGGGTCAGTCTTTGTGCTGCTTGTCTACGTATCGTGGCTCCTGT
The DNA here is from genome assembly GCF_000240725.1 of Microchloropsis gaditana. Taxonomy (NCBI): domain Eukaryota; class Eustigmatophyceae; order Eustigmatales; family Monodopsidaceae; genus Microchloropsis; species Microchloropsis gaditana. Next base: position 41,741 of record NW_005803874.1, read on the forward strand.
TCTCCGGACTCTAACAGTTTCCTATTCCGACGACACCATTTACGCCCTCGCGTTGCTGCTTTCGGGCTTGCATCTCGTTTTCTACGATTACGGCGCCGCATGGCCCTCTCAATCTTCTTCTTCCCCATCGGGTTTGTCGGCTGATTCCAGCCTGGACTTAAACGTGTCAGAGGGAGGCGGCATCGGTGCGAGTGTAAATGGGAACAGGCCCAATCTTCCAGAAGCAGGAGCGGCACGGGACGAGCCTGGGGCAGCGGCAGCTCTTCTGGCCTCTCCTGCCCACTTTCACGGCACTTTTTCATTGAATGCCGCCTTCTTTGCCGCTGTGCTCCTCGCATCGCGTCTGGAAAGCAACGAAGAAGTGTTTGGTTTTGTTTTTCTGGCTATCCAGCTTTTCGCATTCTTCCCCCTGGGACACCACCTTGCTCGCCGTCGATCTATGACTTTGCATTTGTTGGTCGCTCTCGGCTTGGTTGCAACCGCCACATGCGCGCTGGCAATGGCACCAGAACATCGATCGTTGCTTGTCATGTATTTGATGGGCGTCGGCTTCGTTTCGTTCGTATGCCCCGTGTGGTTGCAGCACATCCATAAGTATAAATTCACAATCCAGGGCCCTTGGGACGTGGCATCAGTTGAGGGAGCCGGGGGAGAGGATTTTTAGGAATACAAAGAACCTTGTAAAATTTATGTAAAATCGACTTCAACGAACAGTAAGGATACGGCAAAGCACCAGGATGTTATTTTTTTATTTACTTATTATCCACGTTATCGTATGTGCCACCTTGAAGCACATGAACAAATGTACTCTCACGATAATATTAAGTCTCACATTCCTTATACATCATGAATGAAAAATGGGTCCCCCTTTTCAATTTTTGGGAAAATTACCTGCCGACGGGGCAGGAGGACTCCGCAAAGAGCCTATCCAGTCCTCGATAAATTTGCTTTCTCTAACCCACTCAGTCTTCCCCTTGCGCGTCTCGCGTTCACGAGGGGCGGCAAAGCCACCGCGAAAAGAAGGAGTAGGAAGCTTGGCGGCTGGCGCGGAAGTGAAAGGAATACCGGTTCGTTGCTGATTGCGACGTTTTTTTTCGAGAAGTTGCAAAAAATGCTTAGTAGTCTTGTCCTGCTGCTTCATCTTGGGCGCCTGAGCCAATGGTGCTGGGTTTATGGGATGAGATGTGCCATTGATGGCAAGCCCAGCTAATGCCTTGTTCACTTGTTCTTTTACAACTGATTCGATATTAGCGACTCCTTTTGTGGTGTGCTTGGTCGAGCCCTGTTTCTGCTCCTTCTTCGATGGGGAGGACTTTGACTTTGAAGCACTTTTACTCCCGCTACTCAACAAGTTAATGCCATCCGACTCTGTTCATTTGCAGATGTGTGGTTGAACATTTGAATTTGCAGTACACCAAATTCACCCCATCTTCACGACGCGCAAAGATAAGGACAATATAATTTTAAAAATTGACTTTCAGTAATAAGCGTACCTGCTTCTATAAGGAGCTTGTCAAGGTCTTCCAATTCTCCTAGTAATGCCCGGTTCTGGTGCTGCAGACGTAATGCCTCTTGACGGGCACATGCGAGTTCCTCCTCCATCTGCAGCTGGTGGGAGAGGTCTGGTATGTCTCCCAAACATTCGCTCTCTTGCCCGTCCTCCTCATCGCAACAATTATGTTTGCTTCGATTTTCACCGCGACTGCCATAGCTCGAGGTGTTTTGGTAGTGGTGGACGGTAGAAATTGAATTCTCATCCTCGCTGGCACATTCAGCATTGCACACCGCCACTGTCTCGGCAGTGACGTTTCCTCCATGATACTGCTGCTGCTGCTGCTGCTGCTGCTGCTGCTGCTTGTTAATGCCCGAGAGTAACGTCTCCACCAGAGACTTGGTGGCATCACGCGATTCCAAAGTCCGCAATTTTTCTGTTGAGGTGGGTACTAAACTGGTGAGCATTTTCCTCGACATCGAATTCGATTAGCAGAAAAAAATCTGATTCCAAATTTACCTTTTAGCTCTGTATTTTCCTGTCGCAAGCACTCATTTACGCCTGACAAACGACTGTCCACGACGGATATCGGGGACCGGCCCTGCAAGTTAGGGATTTCTCCATGGTCGTAGCGAGCAAAAGATGTTGGTGACGCGTAAAAGGACTCGTGACGTGGAGAGGCAAAGCTAGCATTTCCTCCACAACTCTCCGATTTTTCGATCCATCGGCGCAATTCTGCACCCAGTGCAGAGGTTTCACTGCGCAAGCCGTCTCTCAAAGCCCATCCATCAGCATGCGCAGCAAGGCGCTCAAGCGTAAGGACCCTGTCATGCAATGAACGGGCGATACGGCAAGAATCTCGGCGTAGCTCTGACAGTGCGGCGTCCTTGACACGGAGTTGGTCCATAAGCTCGAAGCGCTGCTGTTGATGCTGTTGTTGCAAAGCCTCCACATTAGCAGATGCCGACTGCTGCTGCTGAAATTTCAGTCGCAATGAATTGATTTCCTCCTGGAGTGCAGTATTTTTACGCATGTTCTCCGCAGCATCAAATTTGGCTTTGTCAAGCTGTAGAGTGCTTTCTTGAAGCTCCTGTGCCACTTGCCGCCCATGATGTTCGGCCTTCGAGAGTTGTTGCTGCAGCTGGTCATAATACTCCAGGTTGCGTAAATGCGGATTCCTCAATTCCCATTCATTTTTCTCCTTCTGCAATAGCTCCAAGCGGGTTTCAAGGCGCTGAAGGTCTTGCGCGTGCGACGCTTTGGTCTCGTCCAGAAGCTGTCTGAGGTAGCCCCGATCGTTCTGTTTTTGTATTTAATTTTTTTATGAGCGGCATGAAGAAGTCAACAATCTCAAAATCAAGACCAGCTTCATGCTGGGACGTACCTCTAATTGTCGATTGGAGAGCTCCAGTTCCTGATACTCGTGTCGAAGCGTTGTGAGCGCATTCTCCAATTCATGGATCCTTTGTGACATGGCAGTGAGCTCCTGGCGCTTGAAGCGTTGCAGCTCTTCTTGCGCGAGTCGCGAATCGGATTGGGCCACATCACGGTCCACACGCATAGATTGAAGCTGAATTTGAAGCTCCGTAAGCCTAGTTTTAAGGGCAATAGCCTCCTTGTTCGAGGGCTCTGCGATCCCTGGGGCGGGAATCGGCGGCAGTGGACTAAGCGTATTAGCTTGGCCATCTGTGGCACTGTGTGGTCGTCTAGGGTTCGTTTCCTCAGGCTCCGTGCCCGATCGATGAGCACAAAGTGGCTCGGTCGCGTAAGTATCGTACGTTTCTACTTGCGATGCATGCCCTTCTTGGCCGTCCTCTTCGTCGTCCTCACTGTCGAGGGGTACTTGGGCAGCAAGGTCCGCAGCCATTGTACTCCCCATGGATTCCTTCAATCTTTCCAAGCGTTGCTTAGGATCGCTGACAGTTTCTTTCAGTACGTGTCGCATGTTTTCTTTCCGACCTCCACTCAAGCGCTGAACCAATCCGCCAAAATCTTCTTGTGCAATCGACCAGTCCTGTATGTCGCAGTCACGCACAGGGGTGCCCAGATCCACCTTTGAATAAATTGACGTGTCTGGTCGCCTTGTTTTGTCATGCTTACTCCGCCGTCGTACACATAAAGGCTCCCCAAAGTGTAGCGCATGCAAAGCGTCGTGATATCCACCCGGCGTGGGGTCCAAACACAGCAACAAGTAGGCGTGCCCTCCTGTGGGGTCAGCCAAAGCACCTCGCGTCAACCAGGTGATGGCCGAGGCTCGTGATAAGAAAGCCACATCTTCGCCTTTCCCTAAGTGCTTGAGCATGGTACCAAGGGCGGTCAGGGATTGCTGAATTGTGTTGGGCTGACGAGATTTGCCGTCGATGCTAAGGCTGCTGGTATAGCGTCGTCTCGGTGAGGACGGGGACGATGAAACAAAAGATGAGGTTTTGGAGGGGGCGAGCCGAGCATTTTCAGCATTGTTTTCGTTCATGACTGATAGTGAGCTGGCAAGTTCCACAAAAAGCATCTGTGTTTTGCTAATTAGTGCATCGCTTTCTGCAAATCTGTATGAATGAAAGAAGGGGACGAGTCATTTGAACAAATGCTCGAAGAGCCATCTCCCCTGTGTATTTTCTAAAGTTTATATAGCCTTCGCGCTTTACCTGTAAATATATGCCGTCAACAGCATGTGACTACCCGGACTGCCTCCTGCGCGTCGTCGTGAGGATGTCAAGGCCACAAGGACTTGCTGCAGCCGTGCCACTGTCGGAATAGCCTCGATGGTCAAATGTTCGACGTATGGACCGTCGTCCGGATGCTCTCTGATACGCAAAGGACCAATAGTGGGGGCGTTAAGGTCGAGCAACAGATCTTGCAAGCCCCCTACGACGGATATTTCAAGAGCCGATATGCTTAACGAGAAGCCAGCAGCGTTAGCTTTTTGCTCGGACAGCATCTTTGCCAAGATTCTAGGAGCCAACCCTAAGTCCGGATGCGTCTGCAGAGTGCGATCCTGAAAGAGTGCCTCTTCCGGGCCGAACAAAGTGTAGGTTTTGCCACTTTTAGTCGCGCCAAAGGCAAAGCACACGACGTTGATGCCTGTTGGGGACGTTGCGGGAAAACCAGGGGAAAGCATGATTTGTCTTTCGGCCAAGGAGAAGTTAGAGAGAGAGTCTTGGCCAATGTCTTCTCGAGAAATACCTAGTTCCAGGACCTCGTGCTCCATGGCGCGACCGAGGTCGGAGTAGAGGGCGGCTTGGTCCACGCTGTGATTGTCCTCGGAGTTGCCTGACCTGTGGCGGTCATCGGTGTCGTACATCGATCAGCCATGGCAAGGAAGGGAACGTGCGATACTGACTAGGTACCGTAGCGACCATGGGACGCCCCTTCTGTCCCGAGCCCCTCCACAGGCACACGAATCCGACGTTACCACTTACCAATACGCCCGGTCCAGCTCGAAGGCGCGAGCCCATTCCAGACTGTCCCTTCGCCCGTCGGCCGACGCCCGGTTAAGGGCCGCCACCAAAGCCAGCACTGCGTCGGGACGGGCGTTTTCAAAAACCTCCGGATTGACCAGGACAAGGCGATGCTCGTTTACCACCGTCAAAAGGGGGTACGATGCGTTCGAAGATTGAGGCTGTGAGGGGGTGGGGGCGTGCGGAATGGCCGACCCGCGAAACGCTGGCGTCGACACATGCGATGGGCTGGAAGGGGTCAGATAGGCGCGGACGCGGGCCACGACGGTCAGTGGAGGCGGGTATGCCGGTGCGCGCGACAGGCATCGACGACCAATGTCGGCCTCATGAATGTCTCCCGGCATCTTTAACCCTGACACCAGAAAAGGTCCTTCATCTGGGGGCAGCGGAGGCGGCAAGAGCGGGGGGGAGGGGGGGAGCGGCACCTGAGTTGCATCCTTTCCCGAGGATGTGATGAAATAATCGTCCCACTCCTGCTGCCCCGAGCCGCTTGCGTCCTCCGTGCTCCCTTGCCTTTCCCCGCCCTTCCCCGCCCCTCCCTCTGCGTGGTCGCGGGCAGCCTCAAGGCCGTCGTCCTCCTCGTCGTCACTTTCCACGTGGAGGCACAGCTCAGTCCTTTGTGTCCCGGAGGCCGTTGCCCTGGTTGACATGTGGAGCACATCGTCTTCGCGCCCCTGATCCTCGACTCCCGCCACCGAAAAAGCTAAGGTATCTTCAGCTTCCATTCCTGCCACGTCGTCTTCTGAATCACTCTCCAGAGCCATCAAAGTCTCATTAAGGACGTCGGAAGCGAGGTCGAGTGTCCTGAGGCGCGTCTCGTCCCCTGCTGGGGGATGAACACCCTGAGAAGTTGCCAGATTCGCCTGCTTCATGGAAGAAACTGCCGCCTCAGGAGAGTGAGCATCCAAAGCTGTCTCGTTAGCCCCCTCCTTCGTAGGAGGATCAAATGCTGCACATAAAGTGGCATCAGAAAATGTGATTCGCCTCTCCGCATGCATCACCTCCTCCTCCATTCGCCCGTCGTCGATTTCCTTCCCCCCTTCCTCCTCTTCCTCCCCCTCTTCCTCTTTCGCTCCCTCATCCGCCCTGGGATCGTAATCGGCATCACAAGGTCTTCTTCCGGCCGTCTGTCTATCATGAAGAACTCCCGCGTCACTGTCCTCACTCCCCTCGCTGACGTCACTGTCGCCATCGGCCAGATGCGCGACCAGATGACCAGTATCCAAGCGAGCCAGCATTTGCCGCACCTTTTCAGCGTCGTGAGGGGGACCTTTCGCAAGAGTATCTTGGAAATGAATTTCGTCCATGGACGTGGACCCTCGAGCAGAGGGTGGTCGGAAAATGGGGCAGACAGGGGACGAGGACGCGGGGACGGGGGCAGCGGGAGCGGGATGGGTAATAGACGTAGACGGAGGTGTCGGCTCTCGTAGCTTTGATGCGGGGGAAGGGGGCTTGCTGTCATCGTCTGGCAAAGGTTGCAATTGAGCAACGCCTGTCCGACGTGGGCGCATGACACGGGTGGGTTGTAAAGACTATAGCAGGGTTGCGACTTGAAAACGGACGATCACAGTGGGCCACGCACGCGATAAGACAATAGTAATTTAATGCTCGGCGAAAAAAAGCAGAAAAATATTAAATGTCGTTGCCTCGTGACAAACCCCACTGTCTCCTCCACGCGCAAAGACGTACATTGATGCAGATACCCTCGTTCTATATCGCCACCTCCAGTGGCCTTGCCCGTCTCAGGCAGCTTCGCAGGATTTTCCATAATATGGTTTATGCTGGCATGTAATTGCTTGTAAAGGATTTCGTCCATTATGAAGGCTGCCCCGAAATGCAACGCCTCCTACATTTAGGGAGAGTAAGAGACAGGGACAGGTATAACTCGATTAGTCCGCTTGGCCCATATGACTCCGACCTCCGCGCTAACTAACCTATATCCGTGGTCACTCGTAGCTTGTCGACACTAAAGTCGAAGTTTCCTCATCGTAGTCTACGAGGTAAGCTCCCGATACGATCGTGGGGAGCGAGAAAGGAGTAGTTGAGCTCTCTGGGAGTGAGCTCCTCGGGACGCGAGAACCTGAGCGGGAGTACCTCACAGGCGCCGGGGCATGCACCGCAGTGAAACGTACAAATCGCTCACCTGTCTTAAAGATGGAGTAGTTGCCAGATAGGAAGATGCAAAAGAGTAAGGCTCGGTCATAATTGATATCCTTTGGCATCTCACGGTGGCATTGCGTGCATGGGCCCTCGGATCGGAGGCGCGAACAAGCACGTCGAGCGGACGAGTCAACGGCAGCGCCGCTCGAATTTTATTGCCAAAAGGAAAGCCCAAGGCTCCCAGGTGAATCGATGCAGGCCGCGCTATGAGTAATTACATGAATTATTGACAATTAAAAATCATGACCAAGGTTCTGATTTCCATCGCATTTTAGGACGTGTATGTGGGGCGGCTCCTGCTGCATTTTTTTCTTCTCGCTTTTCGTATCATTCGCAGCGACCCGCAGCTTCCTTTTCGGTGCATCTTCGAGTCCTACGGGGGCTCCGCATCGCGTCGTGGCAAGTGATATGTCAAGTCAATTAGCAACAAACGTCTCTCCACCCTCTGCTTCTCAGGCATTGGATTTTTTGCGGGTGGTGGGTAAATTAAAAACCCTCAAGCGCACAGGATGGGTCAACAACAAGGTTGCACTGCCCGAGTCGGTGGCAGATCACATGTACCGGATGGCCATGTGTTCATTCCTAATCACAGACCCGGCTTTAGATCGGACGCGGCTCATGAAGCTGGCAGTAGTGCATGATCTTGCGGAGGCCTTGGTAGGCGATATCGTTCCCCACGACGAGCGGTACACCAAGGAGCTGAAAAGGACTTTGGAAGAGGTACGAAATTACACTTCAAACGTGTGTAATTACTTTATTCACATATTTGACCATCGTACTAGGATGTATTGCTGGGAACCTCCGGTGAAGAGGGATATTTACATCAATGCCATAAATCGTCCTATCTTACCGACGCCATCGCTTATCTGACAGGATGCAATCAGAAGCATCGCAGGAGACCTCGGTCATGAGGGCATCAGCGCAGAAATTATGTCCCTTTGGCTTGAATACGAAGACCAATCGACCCCCGAAGCACGCGTTGTCAAAGACTTCGATAAGTAAGAGGAAGGTGGATGAAGTGCGCTTAAGTGGGAGGACATGATCTAATAAAGCAATGATTCAGTGACTTTCATTTTAAACCGCGATTTGTTCAATTCACTTCTACAATAGGTTTGAGATGATACTGCAAGCAGACGAATACGAACGGAGTCAGCCCGGGCAAAACTTAGAAGACTTCTTCCAAAGTACAGCGAACGCTTTCCAGCACCCTCAGGTGAGAGAGTGGGACGCAGAATTAAGAAAACAGCGGGATGCAAAATAACCTGACAGCGAAAAACGATAAAGTAAAAACAACGCTTTTTGTAATCGAAAATTCGGCAAACCCAAACTTGATGTCTTTTTCTTTGGTTGCTTTCCAAGATGGTTCAAGTGCGAGTAGAGCGAAGTATGTTAGCCCCGCGAGAATTATTGGCCCAACTGAAAGAGGGATGAGGAGGAACAAATTTAAGATGGTGAGGATGTCATAATTAGACGCCATGAATGTCAGTGTTTCGCCGCCAAAGCCCTACAGGCAGCCAAAGTTGCTGCCATCACATGTGCGTTGACTTGCTGGGTGTTAGCCGCCTCAAAAAGCCGTTCGCTACTCGGGGACACTTCTCATTCTTAAGCAGGAGAGAATCAGATCATGGACATTCTATCTCTACATGTTGGCAACTCCCACATCTGCTACCCCTGCAAGACCATAAAAGCGTCGCTAGTGACTAATAATTTCACCGGAAGGGGGGGGGCGTGACGTCACGCTATCGACTCGCTGTCTCGCTCATTTTGCTTCAGCTGGAGCTTCGTCAGGACCCCGTGCACCTCGAATATAAATCTATCGATACGACATACACAGTGACAAAAAAGCAACGAAACGGACCATACATAGCACCTTCCGTGTGCCTTTGAAAAAAACCGGTTCTACAGGGGCCTCAACATCACCAGAAAGGCCACTTTCCTCCATGCCTGCTGCTGCTGCAGCTCCTCCTCCTCCTCCCCTTCCCCCTCTCCCTCATGGTCTTTCCAATCCTCGACACTCAGCGGGTCAAAAAGAGGATGGTCAACATATTCTGCTCCATTGCGATGAAAGTATGCCACCTGCTCCATCCTTCGTCGGCTGCAGTACCGTCTCCCAAGACAAGGAAAACGGACTTGCCTTTACAGGACATCCCTCAACCCTCTCTTCCTCCACCTCAACGTCTTACAACACCATCAAATCCTCCACTGAAGACTTTCCACATGCCACGGGCAGAAGCATATTCCGCAAAGTGCTAAAAAGTGCTTTCAAGCCCCCGAGCAAGAAAGTCACGCAACCCACTACCATGTTCACGGCATCCTCTTCACCGTCGACATCCTCTGCGATACTTAATTCCTCCACTCTGTCGTCTCCCTTTGTCACGTCGGGGCCTGCTCCTACAAACCCGCTCGCTGCATCCACAATTGTGAAAGACTGCGAGGAAGGGGGAACAAAGCGCTTTATCGCGATGTACACGAAGAACACTCAGAAAAAAAAGAAGACGTGGCTGGAGGGTGTCTTGCTCGTGGAGCCGATGCCGGGCGGTAATAGCAAACTTTCTTTGGAAAGCGAATCGGGAAAAGTTGAGGCGCGAAAGATTTTGTACGCGGGACTGGATGCGGTCAAGGAAGGGGACAACCTGACAATGATGCACTTCCAAGTGGAGGTAGGGGAGCCGAGGGCCGCGGTGCTCCCTGGTTTGCTGGCGGGGATGCTGGACGACCATGAGGAAGAAAATGAAAATGAGTGGCGCCATGGTGCTCGAAAGCTGACCTTGGGTCAAAGTTCATGGTGAAAGCGCCCGCGAAAGCCATAGCCTGGAGGCAGCGCGTCGGCGCGGGGCCACTCCAGTGCCCCCCGCCCGGCCGTTGGAACCTCGAGTGGTCAAGGAGGATGAATTGCTGCTTTACGATCCCGCCTGGGGGACAGAAAAGCAATCGAGGCCGGCAGGACGACATCTGAAGGGTGAAGTGCCGACCAAGCCCGTCGTTTTGGAAGCTTTTCTGGGGAGAATCTTGCGGCCACACCAACGCGAGGGCGTCGCTTTTCTTTGGCGGTGCTTGACGGGCAGGGGGCAGCCTAGCCGGATGGGCCGCGGGGCAATTTTGGCGGATGACATGGTGAGGTGCTCGGGCGGAAACGGTGATTGAGAGAAAGATCGAGGCTTACGTAGAAGGACGAAGAGAGTCAGACAGACCACGAAATGACAATATGATATGGAGCTCGCATAGTATCTCACCAGCTTCCCCTCTGATCTCTCTCCCTTCCTCAGGGCTTGGGCAAGACGCTACAAACCATCGCCCTCCTATGGGCCCTGACCAGACAGTCCCCTTTCCAGCACCGGTACGCCGACGTGGAAAAAGCCGTGGTCGTCTGTCCGTCCTCTCTCTTGAACCAGTGGGCCGCTGAACTCAAGAAGTGGCTACAGGTCCGGCTCTCCTTCATGGTCGTCGACTCCGCCATGGGGAAAGCACTCGGGAAAGGGGATGCCAAGGAGCAGGTCAACACCTTCTGTACTTCCTCGGGGCAGCATTCCACCGTCCTTTTTATCTCCTACGAGGGGTACCGCATCCACGCGGCGGCTTTGAACGCTTGCCAACAGATCGGTCTCTTGATCTGCGACGAGGCACATCGGCTCAAGGAGGGGGCCAGCAAAACTCTGGTCGCCTTGGCCGCCTCCCCGGCACAAGCGAGATTGGCCCTGACGGGTACTCCTGTTCAAAACGACTTGGAGGTGAGGGAGCAGGGAGAGGAAGGGAGGGAGGGAGGGCTGGTAAGTTCCTGTGGAGGGCTTCTCAAAAACCAATAGCCTCTCCATAGCACACTATCTTTCAAGACTTACCTGGTGCTGTGACCATGAATCCCTTCTTGCCGCCGCTCCTTACTTCTGACCCGCTTTCGCCCACACTTCCCTCTCAAGGAATTTTACTCGCTGGTTGATTTCGTCAATCCCGGCGTCCTTGGCCCTCTATCCAGCTTCCGATCCAACTATATCTCTCCTATCCTTCGCGCCCGCGATCCCAAAGCCTCTTCTGTGACAAAGCAATGCGGCGAGCAACGTACTCGTGAGGTCATGGCCCTGGTCTCTCGCTTCTTTCTCCGACGCACCGCCGCTGCTGTCCTCAAGACCCTTATTCCTCCCAAGACGAGCCTCGTCGTTTTCTGCCGACTGGCCCCGGTGCAGCGAAAACTCTATCAGGAGGTGGTGAGGATTGGGCTCATGCCGGGTGTCATGGGACACGAACCGGCAGTGGCCTCTGCCTTGGGCTTGAAGATGATTGATGCACTGCGCAAAATATGCAACCATCCATGTTTTTTTTCAACGGAAGTGTCCCCTGAAAGAAGTGAGGACATCGGGCGCGAAGGGGAAGGAAGAGGAGGTTTAAGCGAATCGGCAATAATTAAAATTTTGCGGACGACGAGGTCTAATTCTGCGGCGGATTTAGATGAGGACAAGAAAGGCGGCAGCAAGTCGGGAAAGATGGGCGGGGGAAAGAAGTCTGCGGGGGGGCAAACGAGAACGAGCTTGCGTTGTCCGATTGGCATGTCAGGAAAATTGGCGGTGACAGAGGAGCTCCTGGAAGCTATTTACGCGCAAACAGCTGACCGCGTGGTGGTCTGCTCTTCCTACACACTTTCCTTGGACATGCTTCAGGACCTATGCCAGGCGCGAGGATGGCACGTCCTCCGCCTGGACGGCTCAGTCTCAATCTCTCAGCGACATGGGCTTGTGGAAGCTTTCAATAGGGGCGCCGGTTGCCCGGCGCGGGAGAAGGAGGATCCATTCGTGTTTCTACGTACGTGTCACTGGGTGGGAGGGGCAAGACGGCTACGGACTTGAAGAGAGAAGAGGAAGAGGAAAACGACGCGATTAAGGGCGTGCCACAGCCCACCACATTTCCATGTGGTCGCTGGCCTTCGGGTTAGGTTTGGGGTCTCGTTTACTAATTTTCTCCTTATTCGCATATTTTCCCCCCGTCATCAAGTGAGCACGCGCGCTGGTGGCCAGGGGCTGAACCTAGGTGAGTTTGTACCCTTTTAACGTGCATGATTATTTTTCATTGAACGGATTAAGCTCCAGCGTGTCGAAACGATAAAGCTCTTTAGAAGGGAGCTAAAAATGAATGTAGCGCTTAATTACAACACTTCAAATGCCCGCTTAACTTAACTCGAGGGACTTTGGACAGAGCATAATCCATATACATCCCTTCTGCTCCATAATCCAGTTGGCGGCAATCGTCTCATCCTCTTCGACTCTTGCTTCAACCCCTCCGCGGATCTGCAAGCGCAAGCACGAGTCTGGCGCGACGGTCAGAGGAAACCTTGCGTGCTTTACCGTCTCCTGAGTGCGGGTACCATGGAGGAGAAAGTCTTTCAACGCCAAATTTCCAAACGGGAACTGCATTCCACGCTAGTCGAGAACACGGCGCACGAGACTCGGAATTTCTCGCCGGACGAACTGAGAAAATTGTTTGTCTTGGCGGGACCCCATGTCCGGTGCGAGACCTACGATTTGCTTCGAAGTGGTGGAGGACGGGCGGAAGGAAAGCGAGAATGGAAGGATTACACAGGCCCCAAGGACATCCCGGACGCATGTTTGCGGTCGGTGGTGGAGGCGCAAGGGACGGGAGGGAGCATGGTGAATTTCGTACACGAGGAGGAAGACGGGAGAGGAGAGGAGGAGGACAAGGAAAAAAAGCGTGGAGATGACGAGGGCGACGGGGACATGGGGCTCGATTCTAGGCTCGTGCATGAAGAAGATGCTGTGGAGGACGAGGAAGTGAGCGGGTTCGGAGGCTCTGTCGCTGTAGCAGGGAGTGATGAGGCTGCCATACGCAAGCGAAAGAGGATCGTGGTATCGTGTGAGACGGAAAGTGATGATGAGTTTGAGAGTATCGACGGGAGAAGCGGTGAGAAGGATAGTGGAAGAGGAGCTGCTATGGGACCGACAAGCGAAGGTGGCAGCAGAGATGCGGAGGAGGGATATGACATGGAGGAGGAAGAAGAGTGGGAGACACTTATGAACTCGTAGCCCGAACACATTACCCAGAAGTTTAAAGCAAACAAAATGAGGATCATACCGACCAACAAGGAAGCACATGCACCTGAAAAGCTTTTCTTGCACCATTTTTCAGTAAAATAGATATAAACTTGCGGGTATGACGTAAACGTCTTTTTTGTTATCTTCTCCGCTATGTAAGAATGTAATGCTCTCACGCCTGAGAAGCAATTTATGAGACGAGGAACCTGTGCCTACTCACAAGCCATTTTATATTTGACGAGCGTACCAGGAACATTACAGAGTGCTTGATGTTCTCATTTCTCGCACAGACCTCCGGCTACCTTGAAGTGGTTGCATAAGATATAAAAGTCTCACGGCAATTTGCACACATGTACCCGATTTTGGGAATCTAAAACATGGAGACGTAATGCAGGAACAAAATTACTCTTTCTTGATAACCCACCTTGTGGCTCTCGGAGTGTGAGAACATCCATCACGCGTATTCTTTTGACACGTGCCTACCTCAATGATTCCCAGCCTACAATCTTTACAGTGCGAAGCTTCGAATGAAACCTCAGTTTCTACCTCCCGTAATTGTAGTTGATTATTTTTACTCACTGGCTTCAAGACTGGCGTCTCGCTGACATTCGATGCCTCCCTTTCCCGCGATTCGACCGGTCTCGCCCAAGACTGATGCCATCGACGAAAACCCAAAACGCACTTACAGAGCGCTCGGACAGAGTCAGCCTCCTTCTTATCATCCATTATTCCTTCTTTATGGGAAGTACATTAGGCACAGGATCCTTGGCAAATTTTGATTTTCTTGCCGCTCTCGAATTCTCAGCCATCCACGAGCTTTCGTCGTCCTCCCTTGCTTTAGTGACAACACGTTTGTGTAGAGCGGGGCGCGGTCTTTGTCGACGGATGAACCTACACATCAACAGACGCAGCTATGCAGATACACGGATGTATCGTCTTCACATTCTTCTACAATTAACGTTGCTTGTGGTAGTCACGGCGGCGTTTACCAGCTTGTCCGGAGGATCGCTTTCGACTTGCAGGCGCGGTCCAAGCACCGGCTGTAGCACACCTCGCACCCTAGATGTTGAAAGGGGCGGCATCCGCCGCGTTGGAGTCACCAGTGGTCGGATAAGCGGTCATTCGCTAGCATTACAGCGGAAGTACCTTTGTTCGACCATGCCACTCACTCCTTTATCTGCATCGAGCGGGGGAACAAGCGAGCCTTCCCACAACATGCATCAAGCCCCAAGCGCTGTCACGCCGGTCCCTGCTGCCGTGCACGCTGCCCACAGCCACATCGGCGAAGAAGGAGGTCATCAGGGTGGTATACTGCGATCACTGAAAGAGAACTGGGCGAGGTTGACCCGAGTCCAAGAATACGATGGACAAATTTGGGAGTTGGCCTTGCCCACGCTGGGTGCCGTGTTGATCGACCCTTGTCTGTCTCTAGTGGACACCATGTTTGTGGGAAAACTCGGCCACGTAGCCCTGGCATCGATGGGTCCATGCACGGCTCTCTACAACATGATCTTCGCCACAGCTTCTTGGTAAGTAATAATTGTTCCACGCCCTGCCTCAACATAGCATCTTGTACTCCGGCGCGCGTCGCCTTCCCCCCTTTTTTGATTTCCTTTCCCTTTTTCTATGACACTGGAATTTCGGTTGTTCTTTCCAAATGCACAAGAGCGCGAAGTTGACTTTTGAAAGCCGTGTACAGTAACTATAACCTCTTTTACACTCGTAACACCCGTTTCAAGCATGTTTTCCGTGTCCACCGCCGTGCTGATCGCCCGCTACAAAGCCCTTGGCGACGGACAGGCGACGGGCCGGACTCTCTTTACGGCCATCACCTCCTCTGTCGCGTTGGGAATTTTTTTCACCGTCCTGATGGCGTCCCGACCGTCGCAAGCCCTCCGCTTGATGGGGGCGAGCTCACCAGAGATGATTCGGCTCGGAGCCCCTTATCTTCTTTGGCGTGCGACGGCTCTACCGGCCAATATGTTCCTCCTGGTGGCAGGCGGCGCATTCCGCGGTATCGGAAACGCGAGGGAAAACTTTACGAATGGACTCGTGGTGGGGCTAGTCAACTTGGTCCTCGACCCGGTTTTGATGTTTTCGTGCAATCTGGGGGTGGCAGGCGCCGCGATGGCTACCGCGATTGCCCAGTGGATCGGTGCTTTGTCGTACATCTTCAAGATGACCCGAAGAAAAGAAGCGTTTGGGTTGAACCTAGGGTGGAAAATCATCCCGGGGATGGCAGACGTGCAAGAGTTCCTGACCGCGGGGACGGCCATGCTCTTCCGCTCCCTGTGCAATGTGGGGGCCTGGACCCTTATGGCATCGATAGCGACCCGGATGGGAGTGGTGGAGATTGCGGCGCATCAGTTGATCCTCAGCATGTGGCTGGTTATAGCCTTCGTACAAGACGCGGTCGGGGCCGCGGGCCAGGTCTTGGTCTCCCAGCAGCTTGGTAATCCGGGCAGCAGTCGGCATGCCATCCGGAGGGGAAAAGCCCGGGCCCGCGCCATCGCGAAGAGGGTCATCAGTTTTTCCGCGATCATCGGCGTGGCCCTGTCTTTGATAGGTCAGATCGTCCTCCCCTCCCTAATCCCTCTCTTCTGCTCATCCCCTGAGGTAATCGCACTGACCAGTAGCGTCTTGCCTATCGTCCTTCTCGGCTTCCCCGTGTGTTGCGTGGTATGGACGTGGGATAGTGTTTACTATGGGGCAAGCGATTTCAAGTATAATGCTAAGGTGATTGCTGTCTCGTCCTCCATTGCTGTATCGTTAACGTTGGCGTCCTTGCACTACGAGTGGGGGTTGCTAGGGTTGTGGTCGTCGATGGTTTTTGTTTATTTTGGCTTACGTGTTGTCGCGCACTATAGGAGATTTAATTCAGAACACGGTCCCTTCGGAAAGAGCACTTTGTCGTTGAATGAAAGGGATGATGGCGCAGGCCAGACGTTGATGAGTGATGCGGTACCACAGATAAGCTGAAGAGTGGATGAAGAAGCACAAGGGTGAGACTGAAGAAGGCGAGGGTTGCGGTATGCTAAATATTAGACGACCTGGAATACGGACAATTAGACGTGGACCGGGAGGAAAGTTGTATGGATTCGCAGTGGGCACAAGTTGGATGAGATGTGATATAACGTCGACGCACCCCGTGACGCTTTAATTTCCAAATTGCCTCCTTGTGGCGACAAAATCCATATGAGGACAAGTGGAACAGCCAAAGCGATCACGTCTGATCGAAGCCGAGATAATTGGCTTTTCCTAATCAAATCACATGGCAGCTTCCAGTGCGCGCTACACCGGGCACTCCGCTTTTCTCTGCAAGAGCACACGCCTTCATCTGATAAGCCAAAGTGTACAAGAATGGGAGGTCTCAGATGAACCCTTCAATCATAGTAGAAGATGAGAGCAAGGAGGCCGAGTCTCCTCAGCAAAGGGTGATGAAAAAGATGGCTAGCAACCGCATAATCAAAATTCAAAGGCATTCTCCAGCATGCTTCGGATGAAAGCGGGTTCTTCTTCTGTTTGCTTTTCTTCCTGGCTTACTCATCCCACATCTCTTGCTGGCTGTTATCCCACATCTTCTACTTCATGCTGGCAAAAAATGATTTCCAGGGCGTATTACTTTCATTCGCCGGGTACGGATTGCGTGTCAAAACTCTGACTCCTTGTCTTAGGCTGCCTTTTTCACTTCAATTGTCATTAGCCCTGTACAGTCCTTATTATTTGACGGCTGACTTTCTAAAGATACATCCACATTAAACGCACACGTGCTGGTGTCCTGAACTACTTCATGTTCCCGTACATTGACATCAACTTTCTCAACACACACCCTCATGACATGACGACCTCCCATGGCTTATTCCCAACTCGCTTTAGACAACACACGACGCATACCTGTACTCACAATTACATCGACACGCACATTTTTCGTGAACCATTTGAGGTCCCCTCGAAGGAAAACGGCACTTTCCGTGCAAACAGGTTTAAGACATCTCGTACACAAAGAAACATTTTGATCTAACAAGGACATCTGTCTAGCTCACTCTCAAATTCCACATATGATCATTTTGACACGTGCATGCATTGGTCGCACGTGTCTCAGGGTAGGAAAGAAGGCTCGCGTCCATCTTTGCCTAGCTTCCCCTCGCTTTGTCCGCCGTGGTTACGCTTTCCAGGGCGCAAAGGGAACGATGACGCTGTGGCTTCCTCACCTCCAATGCGATCGTTTCCATTTTCCATTGCAACTTCTTGTGCAATAAATGGATGCTGTAGCAGCTCTTCCGCCGTAGCCCGCTGCTTTTCGTCGATGGCTAGGCACCGTGTTAGAAAGTCCTTACCTACATTGCTCATGCTGCTCGGAAGAGATGGCGGCTGCGTTGAAGTCGCGACGTGGAAAAGGGCTGCGAGCTGGTTGGAAAATTCCGGCCATGGATGGGCAGCCGTGGCCATCTCGATGATAGTCGCTCCCAATGACCAGACATCTGCGGCTTTGGGTAAACGGCCTGATTGTTTGATCACCTCTGGAGCCATCCAGGGAACCGAGCCCGTGATGTTCTTCAAGGAGTTCTCCAACGATACCGAGGCGGCCGTTTGAAGGTCTTGCAGTTGTCGAGAGCAGCCGAAGTCTGCCAGTTTTGCGATGCCATTATTGGTCACTAGTACGTTGGCCCCTTTTACATCGCGGTGGATAATACCCATCGAGTGCAGGTATGCGATCCCGGACACAATCTGAGCCACGAGGCGTCGAGTTAGGGCTTCTCCAAAAGCGCCGTACTGCCCCAACATCGACGCAATACTCCCACCAGGCACATATTCCATGAAGATAAAGAGGGCGTGCGTGTCGCGGGCTGTACCTAAATATTGGACGATATGCTTGTGTCGCAGTCGTTTCATAAGAAGGATCTCCCTCTCGAGCCGCGCCACTTCCGCCCGGGACCCATCCACGAGCCCAATCTGCTTAACCGCAAAGCGTTCGCCAGTGCTGGCATTCAGGCCTACGAAGACATTACCAAATGTTCCCTTGCCTATCTGTGCGCCTTTTCGCCAGTCGATCCGCTCGCTGGCCGGTGCGTCCTTCCATTCTTTATCCCCAGACAACCCTTTCTCCGTGGCATCCATGGAAGTCGTGGCGACCAGCATGCGCTGCCTATGATGCTGCAGGCGCACTTTTCGCTGCTGCTCGTTGTCGATGTATTTGTCTTGGTTGTTTTGTACTGTGGCATGATCCACAGCCTCCTCCAAATCTTCCCAATCCCCTCTTGCCACATCTTCAGACGCATTGTTGTGCAATCTCTTCCGGAAGCTTGCATTCGTTTCAGTCCGATTTTTAACCAGACCCCTTGGCCTATCGTTGATCTCTTTGTCCATCATTTCTACCCGAGGACGATCCTCCTTATCCTCCTTGTACGGTGCCAGCCTGGTCGGATCTCTGCACCGCTCCATTCCCCGCCAAGTCGCCTCGTTCATCGAGGCTTGCTCACCCATGATACCCCGCATTGAGCGTATGGTCGCACTATTGCCATCTCCCACATTGCCTCCTTCCTTATCTGGCTCTTCTTCTTCAGACGCTTCTCCAACCAGGGACACATTCATGGCATCTTCTCCACCGTGACTCCTCTTCACTTCGACGCCAAGCGCGTGCGGGGACGACGTGAGCTCATTATGGGCCCCTCCGAGCGGATCCACGGGGTCGTGACTGCTGCGTTCTCCCGAGTTGTGTTCGATACCGCCATGCTCCTCCCCTCTCTCCCCATCTAGGCTTGCTTGAAGAGATGCGGCCCTTCGCCTGCTGGCAGGCGAAGCGTCACTAGCGCAGTTGGCTTTCCAGAGACCAAACTCGTACGACACAGGCGAGACCCTACCAGCCGAGTCGCTCCTATCCTTGCGAAGAATTTTGCCACTGTCGTTACTGCCCCAACCCGTGCTATCCGCTCCAACGGGCATGCCGGTCTTCCGACCAAAAGACACTGCCTCCTCCAAACGCTGCGTTAAGACTCGATCATTGTGCCGCCTGGCGGCATCTTTCGTTCCGTCGTCTTCCTCTTTTTCTATCTCTGTCTCCTCTCGCTGCTCTACCGCGCCGTGGCTTTTTAATTCTTTCCAGGCTTTCCACGTGACGGCATGGCCTTTAGAGCTGCCTCCCGCCTTCGAATAGTGGTATGCCCCGCCCGTATGCTCTGGGCCATTGATACTCGTATTGCTTGACGACACATCCGTCGAATCGACCCATCCGCTTACATTACCGCCAAAATTGACCCCTCTCAGGCCTGGGGAGTGTGCGGCGGCAAGAGGGACAACATCTTCTTTTCCAATTTCATTCAATGAACCCCGGCTGCGACCGCGAAAGCCGCCGTGACTTCCGGGCATGTTCGCCCCCTGCCCGGTCTTGAGCGGTTTCATGGATAGCAGAGACGGCGAGGAAAAGGACGACATGGAGGAGTGCATTGAGTTCGACCGACGCCGGGCGTACAACGCTGACATGCCGCCGCTGCCGCTGCTGTTGGCAGAGCCTGCGCCCATCCATCCACTGTCGTCCACCTCGCCGTTGGCAATCTTTGCCCCCATAAGTGGTTCGCTGCCTTCGTCTCCACTCGCAGTGGGCCCTTGACTGTGCAAGCTCCCGCTACTGTGCTGATGAGACATGTACGACAAGGGTAGGAGACCGGCCTGCACAAGATGCTGTTGTTGCTGTTGCGCGAGCTGAAATGGGTGGTGAAGCTGCGCCACTGCCTTTTCTCGGGCCTGAACCATCGGGGAACGAATTCCCATGGCGTGTTGAGACGTCGAGGACGCAGGGAGGGACGAGGGAATGGGGGGCGGGGCAGGCCTGGAGGGAGAGGGATGGGTGGTCATGCCCGTCCCTGGGCCTGTCTCCGGGTATCCGTAAGGATTTTTGGTGCACGAGGTTGCTTCCCCGGCGGACGGAAGCTGCGACGACGGCGACAGAAAATTTGTCCGTGGGGAGGGATTCGTAACGTTCAAGACTGCTCCAGGGGACGGGAATCCTCCTTCCTTCCCCACGCCACCCACAACACTGCCGTTGATGCTGCTGACACAACTGCTGGCACTGCTGCTGGTGCTGTTCACGCTCCCTTCCTGGTCAGAATGCGAGGGACTGAGGTTGCTGGGACCGCATTGCGGGAGGTAGAACGAGTGCCGAAGGGCGGTAGCAAGCCTAGAGGTAGACTCTTCTCCCTCGGGGAAAAAAGCTCTGCTGCCCAAGGCACCGGGGGCGATCGAGGCCGACTCGCTCCCTACCTCCCCCCGCCCTGCTTTGGTTGCCCCCTTTTCCAACCAATCCCCGCCGCCACAACCTGCCGGGCCCGAGGGAGATGAAGAGAATGGCTTAGGGGTAAACTGGGCCCCGCGCTTCGTCGGGCTAGTCCCTCCCGCCCCGCCTCCTGAAACCGAGGCGAATCTAGCAGGCCCCATGTGATGGTCTTGGTTCACGGTATTGGTTCCAAGCATGTTGCCAGTGCTGTTGTTCCCCGCGCCAAGCACTCTCACCCGTGCGATCTGTTCACTCCGCGACTCTCCCCCGTAGCTCAGGGACCGGTAGAGAGGGGGGGGG
>NW_005803874.1:66497-72300 GCF_000240725.1 Microchloropsis gaditana
AACTGCAAGGCGGAGGGAGGAGAAGAGGCATGCAGACGCGTGCCTGTGTGCGGCAAGTGTTGCGGCGGGGCGGGCTGTGACAGGAAGGAGGAGGGGGAGAAAGCGGCCGCAGTGGTGGCCGCGGAGGAAATGGAGGAGGAGGCGGCGAATCCGCCAGCGCGACCCAGTCCACTGGGAGGCAGCGCATTGCTCAGGCCCGTCCCAGACCGCTCTCCGTCCTCTCCTTCCCCCCTTCCTACCGAAGCCCCCGGCTTCTCCTGGCCCCCAGCCTGGGACGTCGAGAGCAACCTCAGCCGCGTCTTGTTGGCAGCAGCCACGTTGGCCCCGCCCCCACCAGTCTTCGTTTTTAGGAAAGGCGGGGACGACGTGCCGCTCCCGCCAGCTTTGTCGGTGGAGGAATCGTCCGCGCCCAGAGACAACTCAGCGATACGTTGCGCAGGGGTCAGGTGGGCCTGGTAGGGCTGGTATGCGGCCGACGATGGTGGCTGGTGCGGGCAAGGCTGGAGAGTCTGCTGCTCGTTGGAGAGAGCCCGGGCGGAAGCAGACGCGGGCAGGCCCGGATGTGGCGCGCTCGTGGACGCGCTGGCATTGCGTCGCTCGAAGCCAAGGGGCAGAGAATGTTGACGGGTGAGAAACGGGGCGGGGCTGGAGGGAAATCCACCGAACAGTGGGAGCGATGGCGAGTGAGGCCCGGCTTTCGATGGACTTCGCAGGGTACAAGAGGCTGTGGAGGACGAGCATGCTCCGTTGCTGGGTGCCGGACTGGACACTGGACGGGGGGGGTTCGCGGAAGATGCGTCGGCCTTGTGCTGGGGTGGTGGGACAGGATCATAGATCGGCATGAGAGGAGCGGACTTGATACCGAAGAAGACGCACCATTTACCAAAAATGAAAAACACAGTCGGATCCACTCAAGGTGTACCAGGTCATACAGCGCGTTAGATGTCGGGAGAACCCCCAGCGGAATATTCCAAGATTTAGTTTAGAAACGCAGTCGCCGTCGGCTTCAAAGCATACACGCCCACCCATAACAGGCACCAACCGAAAGCAAAAGACCACGATGCAATTTGCAAGGCTAATCATGGACCCAACCTGAGCATGTTGGAAGGGTCTGCGGCGACAACCAAGTGGTCGCTCACATATCATCCTTGAGCTCTCAAATTTCAACATGTCAAATCTCGAAACCAAAGATTTCCCTACCTGGGGGATGAACTCGGGAAGAGGGTCAAGGCGAATATGTCGATGATTCATGCCTTCGTTGTGTCTTCCTCTTGTGGATGGGGTCTAAAATGAAAAGGCGACAGTCTTCTACTAGCCCCTCTGCGAAAGTCCTTTGCACGAGATGTGAGACATGAAGCCAAATCTACGTGACTGCAACTTTGTGATAACCCCCAATAAAATCTACAGTCGACGATAATAATGCTGTCCCTGTGCCGATATGGAGCAAAAATAGGGTGAATCACAATATTTTGTCGTAGAATCACCCGGCGCTATGGGGCTCCCCGCCTCCCTCACATAACAACACTCCAGCACGTTGCCCTACAATCCACTACCTAGGACTAGTTCCAACACCACCAAACACCACATGCATGCCGCAGTCCAGCACATGCATTCACCCACCACGATCATCCCAACCCTTCCACCGCCCCGACCAGTCCGTGCGCCTTGCAGAACAAACGTTATCTTGCCTTTTTGACATTAAGAGTCCTTCGGAACCGGCGGCACAAGAGCGTCGGTCCGAGGGCCTGCTGCCGAGAAGCCCTCCTTCAAGGATAAGACGACCACGTTTCCGACACACTACGACACCAGCCCCGAAATCACGAAATGCACACACCGCTGTGTCCAACGTCCCACGGACGAAGGAACAAAGAAGGAGACCTTGAACCCCTGGGGTAGTTTCTCCAAATTATGAGCGACGTGTCCCAAAAATTGGCTGCCCGCGCCTGCGCCACAGGATCGGCGCCGACGGCTTCTGTACGTCGGCGCAACTGGGTGCAAAAACACCAGCAATGGCACAAAAAGATCGGTATCGCATTATATGCCAGTAAATTTTTCGTTAAAACATATGTTTTTTCCGCCTTTCTGCCTTCGCAATGCATCAATTTTGTGAAAAAGAATCATTTTTTCGAACGTTGCCTCTGAAAGTGATCTGCCTGCTCTTGCCTCTCTTTCAGAAAGTGTACGTATCACATAGTCGTCCAAAATGGCGGCGGGGGCTAGTGATGACAGACAGGAACTTCTTAATTTGATCAAAGACGGCTGGTTTGAGGAGAGACAGAGCTTTTGGACAGGTACTGTGATCTTTTTTTCTAGCCTTTCCTTCTTTCCTTCTACTCCACGGCTTGATGCGCGCCCTATCGTATCTATGCATACATAAAGTGCCTCCAAGAAATATTACCAAGTGTTTTTGGAATGTACCGAGTCTTTGGCTTGCGAAACACAACAGGACAACGGTTCTCCCTCCAAGTGGAAAAGGTGCTCTTTCACGCGCGTTCTGCCTATCAGGACGTTCTGCTCTTTCAATCTACCTCCTACGGCAAAGTCCTCGTGCTCGATGGAGTCATCCAAGCCACGGAACGTGACGAGATGGCTTATCAAGAAATGATTTCGCACTTGCCCCTTTTTGCGCACCCAAACCCGCGCAAAGTCCTCATCATTGGGGGCGGGGATGGAGGCGTGCTGCGGGAGGTGGCGAAACATCCGTCGATCGACACCATCCACATGTGCGAGATAGATAAAATGGTGATCGACGTGAGCAAAGAATTTATGAGTGACACGTTGGCCACGTCGTATGAAGATCCTCGCTTGACGCTGGTGAGTGAGAAGGGAGAGGAGTGAAAGGGAAGGGGAAGGAACGAGGGACCGGGCTCGGGACCCTGACGCTCGGGCGGCCAAACCGCATGTGCTGCCTACTTCTATGCCCTCTAAGATCTTCGTCAACGGATACTCGCACAGGTGGTTGACGATGCGGCCAAATTTGTCACTCAGGACGGGCACTGCACCTACGATTGCATTATTGTCGACTCGTCCGACCCCGTTGGTGCGTATACAGGCGAAAGAGCACAGGAATGGCAAAGATGCGCGGAAAGTCTCGCATCCCATGAGCGCACGGCGGCATGCAGATTTCTTTGCCTCTTTTGCTGCTCCATGCCCCTTTGCTCACCCTCGTTGACATGTCATCTCCCCCGCAGGACCCGCCGAAGCCCTCTTCGAAGCCGCCTTCTTTCAATCGCTCCATAAAGCACTCAACCCGGGCGGTATCATATGCACACAGGCAGAATGTCAATGGCTACATTTGGATTTCATTTCCAAGGTCTACCGAGCTTGCTGTGACATCTTTACCGAGGTCGAGTACGCATACACAGCCATCCCCACCTATCCTTCAGGACAAATTGGTTTCATGCTCCTCTACAAGGGCCCTGAAACCTCTGCAGCTGAAGATGATGGTAAGTGCGACGATTTACGGCCTTTGACTTCTTTACGGGTCGCCGCCCGTACGCCATCTGCTGAGGTTCAAGCAAGCCTAAAATTTTATAATCCTGCTCTTCACACCGCTGCATTTGCCTTGCCCGAATTCGCTCGACGGAAGCTGGACGAGGCCCGTGCACAAGTCAAACCGCGCTCATAGGAAATGATGTCAGAGCTAAAGTACTTTGTTGCGGACACATATGTGAGTCCGTCATTGGTTTTACTAAAACATCACCCCTGATCGAAAATTCGTTTCTTTTGGCACTTTTGTTTTCTTTGTCTTTTATATTCTTTCACAAAAGTTGCGCGCAAGAAAGAGGAAACATTCAACATTTATATCCAGAAAGCCTTCGCGTATCAAACTTGCAACAAAGCGTGATTGTTTGGTCGTTACACATTGCACATCGTTGTCCGAGCTGGTTGCCAGATGTGAGTGCCATTTGTGCAAACCATTAGGCCTGGGATATCTTTATGGGAGCATGCCCTCACATTGAAAGCCTTGTGGAGTACGCATATCGCGCCTCGTCGCATTTCCAACTTAATTTTGGTGGCTGCAGTTTGTTCCGCATAGCCTCGGGGGCTTCGTGCGCTCCGAACAAAGGAGCCTCCGACAGTATCTTTGTCATCATCTTACCGGCTTGCTCAATTCCATGCCTCTTCCGACGTGCAATGTGCGGCATATAGCACAGATCCTGCCATCATTGTGTGATATTCTCTCCGTCAACCGAGAAGCAACTGTATCTGTCCACTCTGAGTTCACAGTGATGGTACGTGACGGACGCCTCCAGGATGGGCCCTACAAAGGGCAGCTTGCATCCCCTCTCATTAAATTCCTCGCCCCATCCTTCTTAAAAGCTACCGGCACCACGCAGGGAAATGGTGACAACATCACTGTGCGCTAAATCTTCCGACTTTCTGCAGCAGCAGCAATTTCCTGGTCCTACGTCAATAGACACGCAGCAACCGCTTGAGAAGCATGTACTATCCGTGACGGAGGTGCACGAGACGACCGGGAGTCCCTCGACAGAGACCACGGACAACCAACACGGACGGCAAAAATTGCAGCAGGGCATAAGAACCGAACAAATGCCGCATCAGCCGTACCTTTTACAGCCCTTGCCCGTCCTTTCCCCTCCACCTTCTGCGGAAGACAAGAACCAGTTTGCGCCCTCCGCTATGCCGCCACAGCTTGCGCTATTTTCACAACCCACAAGTTCATTAACGTTGGCATTGGAGACTGCGGATCCTCCCGTCTTGGAAGGATTTTACAACTATCCCAAATCCCAGGAAGGCGTCCATCACGAGCCGTGGATTCGGCTGTTCGGTGCTATCTTGCAGCCTGCCGCTGACGGCTTTGTCGTCACAGATCACACATGTACGAGGGGCGTCAGCCTCTGGACCTTTACGTTGCGATTGTTGGGGGTCAAGGCCCTGGGATGGCGGGCATTGGATGAGTCAGCGACCTGGAAGTCGATCGGGATCCGGGTCACCAAACTGCGCAAGCAGCAAGAGGAGGGGTCCGCCAAGATCAACATCAACGAATGGATCGGAGAACACATTGTTTGGCGCCGGGAGTTCCGCACCCGACCCTTCGACATGCGCGTACCTCGTCCACCACCTCCAAGGACGACCGAGGAGGCGGCCGCGGAGCTGCCTGGGCCCGTGCGCGTCAAGAGCACCTTTGCGCTGGGCATCACTCTGCGAGATCCCTCCGACCCGGATGTACAACGCGCCTTAGCCAACGCAGTGGACCGGATAGCGCCTGGTGCTGTCCCGTCTCGCATGGGCCTTGTTTTCGCGGAGTATCGGCGCTTGTGGAACGCCTACGAACCCCTATCCCTCCAGCAACGGCAGCATGGCAGGGTGGGACAGACCGCGGGCAAGAAGCGGAAGAAGATGGATTCGGAGGCGGCGTCGGCGGCCCTTGAACCTCCTGCTGTGGCTCCTTCGGCGTCGGATGATTCAGCGATGGGAGAAGGGCAGGAAAGGGGGCAGGTGCAGCTGGTTTTAGAGGGCCAGGGGGAGGGCCACGACCAGGTTTTCAATAGCGCAGAGAGGGAAGCCAAGGACTACGGCATGATGGTAATGCAAGCAGTGGGCGGTGACGAGAGTCACGTGCACATGCTGAACGGAGGCATGGGGATGGCGGCGATGGAAGGAGGGGAGGGAGGCCGAGGGGGAGGCATGACGGGCCCGGGGAGTAGCGGGGGAGCCGTCATGCTAGCGCCCGCGGACACGGCCTCGTTGCCTTACATGGCGCATCAGGAAAACGAAATCCAGCCGCCGATTGCCCGCGAGGGACGGGTGGAGTGTCGATGATTCATGCCTTCGTTGT
>NW_005803873.1:0-5539 GCF_000240725.1 Microchloropsis gaditana
TCCGTCCTCCGTCCCTCCCGTCCCTCCGTCCCTCCTCCCTCCATCCCTCCGTCCCTCCCTCGCTCCTCCCTCCCTCCCTCGACGTCACCTGAGCAGGCGTGGCGACGGCCGCCCCCAGGTCCAAGAGCCGGGATTGAATCTGAGACAGCGGCCGTTCCAAGCCACTCTTCGCACTAAAACCACAAAATACGTGCATAAAAACACTAAAAACCTCGTAGCGTGCATACGTTCGTAGGCCGTGCATGCAAGGGCGGCACGTCCACTCCCAGCCCTCACCCTCTCCTTCCTCCCCGTCCTCCCTCCCCACCTGGCATGCTCCTTGGCCACGCCAATGGCAGCGTTGAGCTCGTCCGTGGCGCCCAGAGCCTCAAAGGTCAGATCATTCTTAGGGCGTCGCTACCGTGGAGGGAAGGGAAGGAGGGAGCGAGGGAGAGAAGCGGCAATGGACAAATGGAAAGGAATTCTGCTTTCCTCGCTCCTCCAGAAAGGCGATGGTGGAAGTTAACCTCCCCTCCCAAGGCGTTGTGGGTAGGGAAAGGAGACCCCGCCCGCCACCCTTCGCCCGCGCCGGCCTGGCCCCTCTACTGCCCAACCCCGCGCAAAGGGCACCCTGCCCTCCCTCCCTCCCTCCCTACCTCCCTCCCTCCCTTTACCTCGCCATTGTAGAGGGACGAGGTCCCCTTGTCGCCGGTACGGGTGTAGATCCCACTCTTCTTCGTCTCTTTCCTCTCCCTTCCCTGCCCTCCCGACCCCGCCTTCCCGCTAAGCCCTCGCTGCCATTCCTGGAAAAGATGCAGTGAGGAAATATATGTGTGTGAGAGGGGGTATGGTGTGACAAAGCTACGTGAGGGTGCCTCGATAGCCTGAAATGCAAGACTGCAGCGTCGCTATACCGTAGGGACGCGTAAGCCAAGATGGACGTGGGAATCGTTGGAAAGCACGACCGGCTTGTCTATCGCAGTCACGCGAGATTTACACGCGAGTTCATGCCTCCGTCCAGAAAATATTAGTCGTCATATATTGTTGTCTCAATCTTCTGCACCTCACACATCAGCTATCATGCCCGCAAGACCGCTCAGCATCTCTCCTTCCTTCCCCTTCACTCCATCCTCCTCGCTTCCCCTGCAACCTCCTCCTGCCCTCTGAGATGTCTACTTTCTTTACCTGCCATCGACGCATGGACCAGAGGAAAGCCACCCCGCTTCCCACGAAAAGCTGGGCGCCCTGCAATTTCTGCAAGGTCCTCTCATTCCCCAATACATTGCTCCCGGCCGACGCTGCGAGGGCCAGGATGGAGGGAGCCATAGTCTTGAGAGATGCTGAAGGAGTTCGAGAGGACAATGACAGGCAAGTGGACCCTAAAATGAGCCGGTTTGTTCTAAAGCTGTTGTTAAGTACGACGCGAACTTGACTATTTGTTGTATGAGAAGGCACAAATCTCAACATTGCATTGTGCCTTCTACACTTGCCTAGTTGCGGAGAATGCCTGACAACAATATTGAACGAATGAATTGTAAATGTTGTGAGAGAGGGTGTAAGAGGCAGTATAAAGCAGAAACAGGATGGCTGGAGTTTAAACCATTTGGCATGGCAGTCCTGACAAAGGGGGACGGGAGGTCGCCCGCACCAAAACAGAGGCAAGGATCTCGAAATCCCCCCACAGTTTCCACCCACACACATTCCTCCAGGCCAAATCACGCGTCTTCCAACCAACGGCTTGTTTTCCATAATGTGGTGCTCGTCAGCTCCTCATTTCTGTGGTCGTAGAGTCAGCAAGACAGCCTCAAGCAGGTGCCATTGGACTCGTGCAGTAACGGCTCAGGCCTCCAAGGGCGGTAAATCACACCCCAACACGCACCTCAAAAGGGGGAATAACCCACAAAAAAGGGGACAGAAATTTGATGAGCCACATTAAAAGGCGCTGTTTTCTTTGAATGGCTGCGTGTAATTGTCAATTTTCTCGTGTCAGTGTTAGTGATTGCAATTTCTGGTGTAGGCTCCGGGAGGTTGCCTTAAAGTAGGGTGGTACGTGATCCTGCCACACACCTCGTCGAGAGTCACACCACAGTACGCTCTCCGAAGTGACAAGCAATATAGGGAGATAGTCAAAAATATTATTTGTACAAACAATGCTTTAGGCGACTCGCCCATGCGCTGGACTGAGTTTATCCTAATGGGTGTACGTACACCTGCTCTCTCCTCTGAAGCATCTAAGCACACTGTGTTTGATATTCATATCGCACGGGTAGAATCTCGCCATGGCCGCTCCTCTTCCTCCTAATACATTTCGTCTCTCTGCAGCTGCTTATCCACCGTCTGCTGTGCATGTTTCAACCGCGCCACCTTTACGTCCCGCCCGCTACACAAAGGTAGGTATTCACTCCGCCCACCGGGCGAAGACGGAGTGGCTGGCGTTACTCCGCTTTTCGAATACTTTTATTATTACCATTTATTGCGCAACCTTTTTTCAAAGCTCGTCTTCTCTTTTTTAACCTTTCACTATGGGGTTGACCTCCTGACGCCTGCCAGTGTAGGACACAACTTGGTTTTGAGGGTTTTGCGGATTTTAGCCACCTTCGAGAAGGCCCGCGTGGATGGAAGCACAACGAAGTAATGAAAATAAATCAAACTAACCGGGGAATAAGGTGTAAATGCAGCCGACTTCCACCTAACCCTGTTCTTTGTTTCTTGTTCCCCGCCTCCTTTCCTCGCTCCTTCAGAATTGCCGAGATAGTCGTCGGAGACGAGACCGGGGTGATCACTCTTCGAGCCCGGAACAGCCAGGTGGAGTTCTTCTTGAAAAAAGTACAGAAAGAAGAGGAAGAGGAGGAGAAGCCCTGTGTCATTGTCCTGCGCAATGCCGGCGTCTCCATGTACAAAGGACACATGCGTCTCATCGTCAACAAATGGGGCAAAATATCCAGGTCCCTGTCTCTCCTCCCGCCATTGATCCTACCTTCACCTCTCCTTCGCCTTGATCCAAATTACCACCTTCCTCTCCCCGGTTTCCTTTTTCTCATGTTTTTCCCCTCTCAACCGCTCTCCCCCACCTTAGCTACCCGGACGAGGTTGCGTCGACGCCTCCACCTCCTGCGGACGTCCTAGGCACCAATGACAAGTCCAGCGTAGAATACGAGCTTGTGGAACAGATGGCGGCAAAGGAAGGGGAGAAGCGAGGAAGAGGGGGAGGGAACAGAAGCGTAAGCAAGCTTGTACTTTTGAACGCCCATGCCTGGTAAGGAAGAGGAAAGGGTAGGAAACAGGAGAGGAAGAAGTGAGACGACGGAAATGGAACGGAATCGACAGACAGGCAAAGCAGGGAAAATGACAGCAAACGGAGAGAAAGGAAAGAAAAGAGGGGGAGGGTATTCTCAACCGAGATGATACAAGAGACACGATCTTTTTAATCAGCTTTGTCATCATCAGACTAGTACTATCAGGAGCTGTATCAGTGGAACAACTCGCTGCAAAAGTTACTTGACAGCAGATCAGCTTAATTGCAGGGTCATCAGAATCAACAGAAGACATTGATAGAGTCGTTAACATTTTCATTGTGTGTAAATCCATTTACTTGCTTTCCAAAGGTTGTAATCGTACAATCGCGCGGTTACGTTTAAGTCATATTACTCTCTTTGTATTCGTTTACCTTTGCTTTTTGCGCCGACCCTGGGCGTGCGTGGGATTTTGGTTGTTTCGACGAACCCCTACCCAGCACTACTTGCGAAACAAATTCATCGGAAGCTCGGTTTGTACATAACGCACTACCTTGATCCTTCTTAATTTCCCCTTTCCCCAACAAGCGGCAATTTGGCAATCACTTCCGAGCCTAGCCATTTCCTGGGCAGCCTTTATCTCACCGAAAAGAACCCCCCAGATAGTAGTGCTACACTGTAAACATACACCCACGTGCTCTTACATCATTGGTGGTGACTCACGCGCGAAAACTCGTAAATGACGACAGGCAGCACTGGAACCCTGCTTTCCTCGCCGCGTGCCAATCGAATCCCCTCTTTCCCCAACCCCTTTCTCCCTTTCATCTCTTGTCCCCACATGGCATGCCCGACCACGAGCATCCCCTCTCATGTCCTCCATTGATCCCTCTTTCGCCCTCTTAAACCTTCACTTTGGACACCCATACCTTCCGTGCTTCTGATGATCATGATCTCAACCTTGCGTCCCTCGGCGGCCATGACCCGCGCATTGCATTTTTTCCAACCTTCCCCTCCTTATTGGACCTCCGATCTCGTCCCAAGACATATTACTGTCCGGGCCATGCACAGGGACGAGTGTACGAGCAAAGCACAGTCGAACGAAGCCCTATGTACCCTTCCTCTCCGCTTCAACCTTGATCCAGCCCCCATCCCGCTTCCCAAACCGGTGACCTTCCACCCCGCCTTGACGTGCCCCGAATGTGTGCCTTACTAGACCGGCAAGATAAGCCGCCTGTCCACGCTGCCTGCTCAAAGCACCACTTCACTTGCCCCCACCCTTGCATGCACGACTGTATGATCCAATGTGCTCCCCATGCATGTGCTGACGCCAGATGCCTGGTTTTGCGCCCAACTCCTCCCCATCCTCCACGCGGGCGTGCTGCCTACAAAGCCGTCACCTCTACCATGGGCTCCGGCCCCACCGTCCCCCGGAAGGGAGGGACGGGGGAGGGAAGGGCTACGAAGGGCTGGCTCCTTCCTGGGTAAAGCCCGTTCCCGGCCGCTTTGTCGGGGCTTTCTGGGTACACCACGGAGGACATGGGCGTGATCGACGTCTGGGTAGAGAAGGAACAGAAGCGTAGGAGGGATCAACAACCGGTGTTAGGGTTAGGGTGCGTGTGCAAGGAGGGTGCGTGTGCACTTGTGAGCCCAATAAGAAAACCCGACAAAACACCGAAGAGTCCCAAAAACATTCATGAATCCCCCCACAATGCCCCAATCCGTCGGCATTATTCGACCCGTTTCTGCTTTCTAACCTTGGGGACAGAGGACGCAAACGTCGCCGCCGAAATCGAGGTAACCGCAGAGAGGTCCGAGATACTTTGATGCGCTTGGCCCAGCCCGGGCACACTCCCACGCCGTCGCTTCAGAGGACTCTCCTCCGACCCCGCCTGGCAGAGACTCGCCCCTTCCAGTTCTTGCCCTCTGCCCATCTCCTTCTCCCCTTCGTCTTCCGTCGTCCGGCTGCTGCTCGTGCTGCTCCCGCCGGCACTGCTCCTGCTCTCGTGGCTCCCCGTGCGGGTTCTTTTCGGAGGCGGCCCCGCCCCCTCCGTCTCCGCCTCTACCTCCGACGGTACCCGGACCGTGGGCAGATTCGTGTCTTGCAACTGTTGGAGGGCGGAAGCCACGAGTTTTTCTTCGTTTTTCTTGCGTTTTCCTCCGCCGCCCTCCCTCTCGCCCTCTTCTCCATTCCCGTCGCGTTGATCGCTGTATCCCCCGGAATAAGCGCTTCCCAGCCCTTCGCCCAAGCCCTCTCCCACTCCCTCTCTCCCTCCCCCCCCTCGACCTCGAGGAATTTGGGCGGGGAGGGGAACGGCGGCGCCGTGGGC
>NW_005803873.1:7167-7355 GCF_000240725.1 Microchloropsis gaditana
CGGTCGGTGGACAAGAGAGATGTCTGAGACAAAGGCACTGCCGCAAGCCAACCTCTAAACATGAAAAGAAAAGCGTCGAATTTCCGGATGATCGTGCTCCCGACATGGATATTTCCCCTCCCTGTGCTCTAACACTCCGTTGCTTTAAGCCCTCTCTTCTTCCTCTCTTCCTCTGTGGCCCGTCCCCC
>NW_005803873.1:8643-9177 GCF_000240725.1 Microchloropsis gaditana
GCGTGGCGACGGCCGCCCCCAGGTCCAAGAGCCGGGATTGAATCTGAGACAGCGGCCGTTCCAAGCCACTCTTCGCACTAAAACCACAAAATACGTGCATAAAAACACTAAAAACCTCGTAGCGTGCATACGTTCGTAGGCCGTGCATGCAAGGGCGGCACGTCCACTCCCAGCCCTCACCCTCTCCTTCCTCCCCGTCCTCCCTCCCCACCTGGCATGCTCCTTGGCCACGCCAATGGCAGCGTTGAGCTCGTCCGTGGCGCCCAGAGCCTCAAAGGTCAGATCATTCTTAGGGCGTCGCTACCGTGGAGGGAAGGGAAGGAGGGAGCGAGGGAGAGAAGCGGCAATGGACAAATGGAAAGGAATTCTGCTTTCCTCGCTCCTCCAGAAAGGCGATGGTGGAAGTTAACCTCCCCTCCCAAGGCGTTGTGGGTAGGGAAAGGAGACCCCGCCCGCCACCCTTCGCCCGCGCCGGCCTGGCCCCTCTACTGCCCAACCCCGCGCAAAGGGCACCCTGCCCTCCCTCCCTCCCTC
>NW_005803873.1:11546-12922 GCF_000240725.1 Microchloropsis gaditana
AAAAACCAATGAGACCGAGCAATGAAGCACGCAAGTATCAAATCACTTGGAACAAAAACGGTCCACTCACACTGCTCCCACGTACCCACCTCATGACACTGGCTGGTGGCAACGTTATCCCTGCGGCTCCCATGCTGGCCGTCAAGATGTCCCCTCCTTTTCCATTTTCAGTCCCATGCCCGCTCTCTATCCCGTTTCCCGGTGCAAGTCCGGAGAGATCGATCAGCTCTAAATAAGAGTACGCGAGAACAGAAACCGCAAAAGCACCCGCTCGCAGAAGTTTCGTCAAGAACAACATGCCCCTGGCAATACTGTCTGTGGAAGAGTGTCGTCGTGAGTCGTAAGGTCCTGCACCGTGTGTGGGAAACGAGAATAATGGCGGTGGGAGCACGAACGCTCTCCATTATCATCTTCTCGTCCCGTTCAATTTATCCAAATGAACCCTCCCGCGGGCGAAGATCAAGGCCTTTAACCTACAAAGCTCGCCACCTTGCGACCATGCCCATGAAATCCACGCCCCCTGGGCAGAAAGGGGAAGGTGTAAAGGACCGCGGGGTGCATGTATTACCAGGCTTATTATCAGGCATCTCTGCCTAGTCGGTTTCACTTCCCAGCAAACTCTACCCTCGTTCGCGACGTGCCAATACCCCCCGAAGTGAGCGATTCTTTGCATGTACAAGCTCCGCACCCGGCGCCAACCGACATAGAGGCAGGGCTGTAATGAAGCGGAGGCGAAAGAAGTTTTCTGGTGCCCTTCGTGTCCATTTCACTGACCTCTCTCGCCCCCCTCCCCTCCCCCTCTGCATTCTTTACAGGCACCACAAACCCCACCCGCTGTTTCAATTATGAACCCCTACGGCCAGCATCAGCAGCAGCAAATGTTCTACGGCCAGCCCCCGCAACAGCAACAGCAACAACAACCGTACGGCGCGGGCGGCTATGCGCATCCACAGCAGCAGCAGTACCCTCCTCAGGCGCCCTCTCAGGCTTATGGGGGCTACATGCAACAACCACAACAACCTACCGGCTACCCTCCCCAGCAAGCTTACCCTCCTCAAGCACAGCCGCAGCAATTTTCACCCGCGCAAATTCCCGCCCAGCCCAGTTATCAACCGCAGCCGGTCCCTCAAGTTCAGGAGCCGCAATATAGCCAAATACCGCCCGCGGCGGGAAGCTCTGCCCTCCCGACTCAAGTTACTGCCGGTCCCGGGGGGGATATGTCCATGGAGACGCAGCACGAAGACATGATCCACGACGCTCAGTTGGATTACTACGGGAAGAAACTTGCCACCTGCTCCAGCGACCGGACCATCAAGGTCTCCCGCCCTTCCTCCTTCCCTGGCCCTTGAGATGCGATTATGCAGGATAGAAGGGCG
>NW_005803873.1:14942-15312 GCF_000240725.1 Microchloropsis gaditana
AGAGCTTTTAGAAGAAAGCGAAGGATTTCTTGTTATCAGATTCACTCAAAGAGGCGAGTACGCCACCCTTCAACGAATTGCGCTGAAGGAACCATCACCCGAAGATCTTTATCATCTGGAAGAAGTACGCCCTCCTTAGCCGTTTTGCTTCTTTTTTTTTCACGACTTCTTTTAGAGACGGCCGAGTTGTGCAACATGAAAGCCAGCAAGAGAGAAGGTAATTATCCGCATATGTAATAATGCGAAGAAGAGGTGGATAGAAAGAAGAAACAGATATGAACAAGTTCCATCAGCAGTATGAGTTGAGTGTGAGCGGAACCGTCGGCTGTGTTTACTTTATGTCTTGTTGTGCGTTGTCTGGCCGCAAAGG
>NW_005803873.1:15322-17072 GCF_000240725.1 Microchloropsis gaditana
GAAGAAGAAAAGGAGGAGGAGGAAGTGAAGGAAACTGTGGCAATAATGAAGAAGGAGGAGGAGGAGGAAAAGAAGGAGAAGGAGGAAGAACCAAAGGAGGAGGAGCAGAGGGAGGAGGAGAAAAAGGAAAAGAAGGAGGAGAAGGAGATGAAGACGAAGGAAGAGGAAAATGAAGCAGGTATGAGAGAAGGAGAGAAGAAGAAGGAGGAAAGAGCGCAGGAGGAGGGGAAGGAGGAAGTGAAGAAAGTGGGGGCGCTGGCCACCATAAAGGAGGAGGTGGAGGAGGAGGTGGAGGAGGAGACCAAGGAGGAGGTGGAGGAGGAGAAGAAAAAGGAGGAGGAGAAGGACAAGGAGGAGGTGGAAGAAGGACGAAAGCACCCGACATCTTTCCTATCCTTCTTATCCTGTTGGCGTCATGGGGTTGTGGAAGCCTTCCATGGCTTCGTCCGAGGAGGAAAACAGGCATGGTTCCGTCTCGTGTCTGCGGTAGGAGGTGTGAGGGAGGTGGCGAGAAGATGGGTGGGGTGCAGGAAGTGGGGACGGGGAGGGGCGGTGGAGGAAGAAGAGGAACCATTCCTGGAGGCGAGGATGGAGGAGGGGAGATGCGAATGAGGGGTCAAAGGCAAGAGAGAGAAGAGGACGGGGAAGCACCTCCTCTCCTCCTTCTGCTTTGTTTTCATGTATGTAATTGCACCGTTCTTGTCGCTTTCCCTTCCCCCTTTGTGGGGGCCGTAATACAAGATACACGACAGCACCCCCTTTTCCCCCTTCTGCTAAGTTTTCATGTATGTAATTGCACCGTTCTTGTCGCTTTTCCTTTCCCACTTTGTGGGGGCCGTAATACAAGATAAAGATGAGAAAGGCAACAAAGAAGAAAGAGTTGTTGGTATGTGTAATGATGCGAGGAAGAAACGAATGAAAAGAAGAAACAGATGGAAGGAAGTTTCATCAGCAATACATGTTGAGTGTGAGTGGAACCGTCGGCTGTGTTTACTTTATGTCTTGTTGTGCGTTGTCTGGCCGCAAAGGAAGATGCGCGGAAGCTCTGCGCACAGTGAGTGCCTGTTCTCCGTCGTATTGCTCTCGATGACCGGCAGGCACAGCCACATACAGCAAGCTGCAGGTGCCACAAACAGGCTCATGACAACATGGCTGTTATGCTCTCCTGTTTCTCAGGCAGCCACTTCTTTTACTTAGGTGATGGTCTTGGATTATCTTCAAAAGATTTGAATGTCGTGTAATGGTAAAACGAACAACTTCACACGACAGAAGCAAAGCTGGTGCTAAATCGTGTGGAGACTATCTTTCTCTCTCCTTCTTTCTTATCGTCGACTGGACTAGCTTGTGTGCACTGTGTCTGGTCCACACATGCATTGGTGGTCGAGGAGCGTGATAACATTGTCCGGAAGCTTATGTGATACGAGAGTGTTGAGGTATCGCCGGGCATCGCCCAGAATAAGTGCTTGTTCCAGTTTCCATGAGGATGCGTGCAGACATCGTGTGAAAGTCGCGGTCCTCCTTGTCGCACAGAAAAGGCCCTTGAGATGCGATTATGCAGGATAGAAGGGCGAGCTAGGTGTGGTAGAAAGTCTGTTGTTGATTGTTCTTTTAGCGCAAGTTGTTGAAGGGTGACGTACTCGCTTCTTTGTGTGAAAGTAACAAGACTAAATCTTTCCCTTTCTTCTAAAAGCTCGTTTGCATACACAACACAGATATTCAAAATGTCCACCACCGAGCTTCAGAGCTCAAG
>NW_005803873.1:17082-23783 GCF_000240725.1 Microchloropsis gaditana
AAGGGGTATCCAGAAAGGTTGAGTCCCGACTTCGTGTTTCCTCGTCGTCGTGATCGTCCCGCCAGTCAACAATCCCTTTCCGCCCAGAACCCCGCCGGGCGACTATGGGAGAAGTCGGTGGTGGAAAGGCGCCCGACAAAATGTTGCAAGACGATGGCGAATGTGTGGAGTGGAAATCTGGGGCCGAGGTCGCAACGAGTGGGAGGGGAAGAGGAGGAGAGAATGCTGATGCCGGCGAGCGCCTGGTGTCCAGCGATTTTTGCCTCGCAGGAGGGCGAGGGATCAAGGAACGGCTCCAACGTTCCCTTCGTGAATCGGAATCGTGTGTACTACGGCCACAGAAGGAGTTTACAGATGGCGAGCCGGGAGGTGTCACCAAGAGCTCTTGGTTCAAGGCATCTCTACCCGTCCTACCCTGATCCTCCTTTTTTCCCTTGTGCTTGTGTTCAATCTCTTGGCGATCCGCAGGCAGCCAGCTTTTGAGACTGAGGATCATGGCCTCTGTCACATGTGCTTGGAGCAGGTTCCAAAATACGCTGTCTCCTTCCCTTCGTCCGGCTTGCTTCCTT
Source organism: Microchloropsis gaditana (assembly GCF_000240725.1). Classification (NCBI taxonomy): domain Eukaryota; class Eustigmatophyceae; order Eustigmatales; family Monodopsidaceae; genus Microchloropsis; species Microchloropsis gaditana. Next base: position 17,652 of record NW_005803873.1, read on the forward strand.
CCTTCTTGTCGCTGGCCATCAACTTCCTGCGTCCCCTCGATTCCGTCTCTGGCAAGACAGGGATAAATGAGCCGCAATGCCTTTCTGGCCCATTCTCGCGCTTGAGTTACCTCGATACCATCTTTTGTAGCCTCCATGACAAGAGCCCAGAGCGTCTTGGTGAGGCGGTGCTCGATTGGTTGGAGCGCTAGGACATTGGATGCCGCCAGTGCATCGCAAACGGGCCCGAGAAATGCTTCACGCAAAAGAAGGGAGGGATGGGCAAAGGCATCGTTCCTCAAGGCATAAGAGAGCAATTGAGGGGGTGGAACACATTCGAAGAGAATTTTTAGGATGGATAGGACGAGGCGCGTGTAGGCCGGGTGGAGGTGATGGAGGAGGAGGGAAGGGAAGAGGGCGTCGAGGTGGTAAGCGACTTGGCTCTTGCCAGCCTCAACGACGAAATGGAGGCACTTCAAGACAGCTGATTGGAATATTGAGTTGTTGAAGCTCTGGTGCGCCGACCTTCGTATGCTGTCGTCGGGCGTAGAATTTCTTTTCTTCATAGATGCTGCCGTTCCTGGCCTTGATCCTGTGCGACGATTTACGCCACCACAGGCTGACATGTCGTTAGTGACCAAAGTTTCTTGTGAAAGACTTTGTACTTCTACTATTGGCTCCGTTTCGGAGTGCTTTGTATTTTCATTATTGGCTAATCTGAGAAGGACCAAATTGCAACCAGAATCTAGGTCAGCCTCACTTACGCGAAATTTAGGTGCCATTTCTGCAACCAGCAAGGTAAGTAAATATATCAAAAATTCTCCAACATATTTAGCAAAATCATCAGGATTTTCATGTGAGAAATCAGTCAAGGCGATCTGAAAAATATAGAGCGCCTCAGCGCGCACATTTTGCGGCAGTGTTATATCTTGAATGTGCTCCAAGAGAAAGGGAGGAACGACATTTTCAGGAGTGACGAACAAAGACAAAGGTAAAGGATTAAAGGATAACAATGACGACGAGAAAGAGTGACGGGAAGAGGAAAGTTGCGGGCCAGGTGACAAAGGGACAAGGGTTGAAGAGGAGGGGAGAAGTGCTCCTGGGGCTATCGCGGAAGGCATCGTAATCTGCACGAGTAGATTTTCGACAATGTAATCAAGACTGGCATTAATTGCTAAGAGGATGGAAATTAATAATTCGGTCTACACCCAGGGCAATATCAAGGCTATTTTTACAATGAGCCCTTTTGCCAGTTCTATCAGGATTTTTCAGTAAACCCGAAACGGCCGACCGTTAAGCTCAACTTCCGTTTCTCGAATGCTTTAGGAAGGAGGTAAGCTGAGAATTGTAATTGTTCGCGGGTAAAAGACTGACAATTGTGTACAAGCCTCGTTTAAGGTGAATAGTCTATTTTAAGGCATTAAAAATACCGTTTTCTGTGTCAAACACAGTTTCGTTGTTCCGAATTCTTCGGAAGGCTTACAAGTCGTGTGAAGCACGGCGAACAACTCTACACGACAGAAGCAAAGTTGGTGCTAGATCGTGCGGAAACTCTCTTTACGACGAATTCAGCAGCTTTCATGCTCTACTTGTGGTCCATATCGCGTTCACGATCTGAAAGCTTACGTTAACATTGTTGTTAGGAATCTTATATGTTCTGATCATGTTGAGGTATCGCTAGGCATTTGCTTGTTCCAGCTTCCACGAGGCAGGACATCGTGTTATATTCGCGGTCGTACTTCTAGCAGACGAAAGGCCAATAAGATGCGATTATGCAAGGTAGCCCAAAAGAAATGTGGTGGAAGCTCTGCGGTTGCTTGTTCCTTAAGTACAAGTTGTTGAAGGATGACGTCCTCGCTTCCTTGTCTGCATCTGACAAGACTGAGTCCTTTACTTTGTCTTCCATCTCCCCTTGATATACAACATAAATAAACCAAAATTTCTACCACTGAGCTACAAATCTCAGTAGTATTTCAGCTATGCTTCATCCGGGCAGAGATGGCTGCCTTTGACAGCGTCGCGAGGGCGACGCTCTCGAGGAGAGAGGAAGAGATGGAGCTGACACAGTGTGCCATGCAGGAATGGACAATATTGGTCGTCAGAGGGATTTTTCATCCTGAAGTCGAAATCAATGAAGGAGGCTGCAGCTTTGGGAGCAGTGCTTGCGGCTAGCCAGCTGCAGCATCCTTCATAGATTTCGACTTCACCTTGACATATTCTTATGACGACCAACGTAGTCCTTCTTCCATGGCACACCGTGCCACCTCCATCTCCCCTCCTTCCTCGAAAGCGTCGCCCTCCCGACGCTTTCAAAGGTGTCGGCCCGCGCGAAGTATTACGTGAGCAGTTTTGAGGTCTGCAGCTCGGTTGACATTTTCAGATTTTGCCCTGTGTATCAAAGGATATGGAAGACAAAGTGAAGGGCTCAGTCTTGTCAAATGCAGACAAAGAAGCGAGTACGTCACCCTTCAACGAATTGCGCTGAAGAAACTAACAACCGAACATCTTAATCTAAAAGAAATACGCCCTCGTTAGCCGTTTTGCTTCTTTCTTTATCAAGACTTCTTTGAGGACCGGCCGATTAGTACAAAATTAAAGGCAGCATGAGAGAAATAATTGTTGGCATACAGAGTAATGCGAAGAAAAAGCGGATGAAAAGGACAAACAGATTACAGCAAGTTCCTTGCGTTGATGGTATACTGTCAACGGAACCGTCGGCTGTATGACTTTACATCTTATGGTGGGTTCCGGGGGGAAGATGCACCGAACCGCGCACAGTGAGCGCCTTTTATCAATCCTATTGCTCTCGATGACGAGGATTTGAAAGCATGCTCTCTCCTATGATGCAGACATGAGCGGTACGAGACAAGCCACGATTACATAATGTCGCGCGAGAGTGCTTATTTTCATATGAAACACCACTGCATGCATGCAAAGCTATTCCACAGGCAGACAAAACAGGAAAACAGAGGCGGGGATTAGGCCCATGCCGGGCAGGCATCTAACCTCCCCCCTCCGGGGGCTTGAACACGTCACTGCAACTTGGGCGCTTTTCCCGCCTTCTGCAGGGCTAAGGTGCCGACGATCGATAAATGCTACCGATGGACAAGAAATGCTAAGTTGTGTGAGTGTTGCAAGTCGCCTGCATGTAGGATGTGGGAATCGTGTTGCTGGAAGTTGTACGGGCGTCTAGAAGACAGGCAAACTCGCAGCGAAGAATAGCACGTCTATCGGGAAGGAAGAAAAACTTAGCGAGGGCCCTCGGCCAGACTTAGGCAGCATTTTGGCGCTTGAATGGATGATTAATGGGTGATGAACGACAGAGCAGTAAAACAAAGAAGCTGCACGACGTGTATCGTGCTGTCGGCAGGAAACGTGGGGAGTATGTGCGTGTGCGGGGCGCACGGTCCAGGCATAATGCAAAGGAAGGGAATGAAACCGCCGAAGAGACACGCACGCCCTTCGCTTTGTTTCCGGCTTGGGCTTATGTTCCAAGTGACGGCCATGCCGGCGAGCACCAGGCTTGGTGGCGTGTGTAGTTGCTGTATGCGATGATGAGCATATGGGAGAGTCGATTGCGCGTGTAAAGAGGTGTGAGAGAAGCGGCTGAACGCACGCGTGAGGATGAGTTGCGAAGGCCGTCCAGGCTGTCACGTCGCGCTTTGAGGCCGACTGGCAAGGGTTTGGTTGCAGGGACTTGCGTAGAGGCATCGCCCGTCTTCGCAGGCATGAATCCATCTGAAGCGCATACGCTTGCACTGGCCAGGTGAGTAGGTGTGAGGGGAAGGGACGACGGGGGCTTTACATGTGGTGTGGTGGTACGGGGAGGGACTTGAGGCGAGGGCGACGTGAAGCCGAGACGTTGAAGCAATGAACTCATGTCCTTCACCATCCGCATGCATGGCATCCAGAGATGAGCAATCTGCCAGTATTTGCAGAGTGCTAGAGAGGAGACGGCAAGCGGTATGGCTTGGGTGAAGAGCAGGACGTTGGCTGGAGGATGGGACATGGGAGACGGAGGAGTCAACGTCCGGCAAGGCGTGTTGTTTCCCCAGTTCTTCGTGCACAGCGGACTCTCCTGGAGCAGGGTGTACGCGATGGGCATGGGCATGATGCATCAAAGATGTGGGGATGACGGTGAGGTCGGCAGAGGTGAGTTGTTGACAGGGCCTCGAATGGGTAGTGCGAGGCGGGGTTGGTGTAGCTGTAGGAGAGCCCGCCAGGCGGCACAGGCGGAGGCGGCGTACCTGATGCATCAGGGAGAATGCTTGCGTAAGGTATTGTTGCCGGGCGCAGGATGGTGTCGCGTGTGCGTGTCCCCTGACAGGGTGTGTTTCCATTTCCTCAGCCACCCCGTCCACCACAGATGTCTCGTAAAGCCTGTGAGGCAGCACAGGGCGCGTATCTCCCCGGTCGATCACACGGCAGAGGGAGACGACGAGCGAGGGCGAGATCCTGGGGCTGAAGGACGTGTTCTGCGTGTGGCTTTGCCTTTGGTGTGCACGACATGCCTGCTTGGCGTTAACGAAGGATGTGTACGGTGGTGGAAGGTTACCAAAACGCACGCGAAGAGGGAAACAGCGAGGCAAAGAAGACGGACAGCGTGCAGAAGGATGAGCGAGTGTGTGAGAGTTTAAATAACGGTTAAAACGCACCGGAACCTTTCCAGTAAAATGAGAAAAAAGCGATCTCGAGAAGTGGCAGGATGCGTGTGTCAGGCGCGCTGGTCGTTTTTGTTCTTTTCTGCTCGTGGTAGCGTCTGTTTTCTTTCGATGTGGTTGCGCTTTGCACAGCCGACCTCGTGTCCACTGGCAGCATGAGCGGGTGCTCTGTCTCGCTCAATGCGGAGGGGAAGAGGTGCTGAATCGTGTGGAAGCCTTCGGACCGCACCCCGCGCCGGGGAGAAACTCCCCCGTCCGGTGCGAGCAGAGAGTTGGCACGCCTTTGGTGTCTATTCATCCTGCGTAGAGCCCATCGCACTGCTTTTGACCGCAGATCCTGCCCCAACGTTGTGACAGACTGTGTGTCTTGTGGGGTTGAGGTATCGCTGGGCATCGCCCAGAAAAAGTGCTTTGTTCTGGCTTGGCACGAGAATGCATATGCAACGGAACGGCGAAATAGTCAGCGGCTCTTTGTTTTTGCAGACATGAAGCCATTTGGATGCAAAGATACAGAGGGAAAAGCCGAGTTAGGTGTGGTAGAGAGTCTGTGGTTGTTTGTTCCTGCAGCGCAAGTTGTTGAAGGGTGACGTACTCGCCTCTTTGTGTGAATGTAACAAGACAAAATCCTTCGCTTTCTTCTAAAATCTCTTTTGCATACACAACACAGATATTTAAAATGTCTACCATCGAGCTTCAGAGCTCAAGACTCTTTCAGGTGTGCTTTGCGCGGGCCGAGATGGCTACCTTTGAGAGCGTCGGGAGGGCGACGCTCTCTCGGAAGGAGGGGGAGGTGGAGCTGGCAAGGTGTGCCATGCAGGAGCGACTGATGTCGCCCTGCACGAAGGGCTTTTCCGACATCACCAAACAGGTGATTAAGGAAGCTTCAGCTCGGCTGGCGGGTGGGCGGTGGGGGAAGGAGGAAGTGTGGGTTGCTGCGGAGGAAGAGGAGGACGATGAGGAGGAAGAGGCAGTGTACACCCCTGCCTCACCCTGCTCGTCCTACACAACGTCGGCGAGCAGTCTTGGGGACGAGACGGCGACGGCAACAGAGGAGGAGGAGGAGGAGGAGGAGGAGGAGGAGGAGGAAGTGAAGGAAGCCGTGACAATAATGAAGAAGGAGGAGGAGAAGGAAGAGGAGAAGGCTGAAGAGGAAGCCGAGGAGGAAGAGGAAGAGGAAGAGGCGATGTGCACCCCTGCCCTCTCGTCCCCCTGCTCGTCCTACATCAGTTCGTCGAGCAGTCTTGGAGAGGAGGAGGAGGAGGAGGAGGAGGAGGAGGAGGAAGAAAAGGAGGAGGAGGAAGTGAAGGAAACAGTGACAATAATGAAGAAGGAGGAGGAGAAGGAAGAGGAGAAGGCTGAAGAAAAAGCTGAGATAGAAGAGGAAGAGGAAGAGGCGATGTGCACCCCTGCCCCCTCATCCCCCTGCTCGTCCTATACCAGCCCATCGAGCAGTCTTGGAGAGGAGGAGGAGGAGGAGGAGGAGGAGGAGGAG
>NW_005803873.1:23793-26547 GCF_000240725.1 Microchloropsis gaditana
GAGTGCCACGGTCAGACCTCCGGTTGCTCTGGACATTCTTCTACACCACCTTCCCTCCCTCCTTCCCTTCCTCACCTGCCCCCTTGCCAGGCGGGAGGGCGGGAGGGGGTTCCTTGGATGAGAATGTGACCGTGACGGTAAGATGGGGCGGAAAGGGACTTCGAAAGTGAGGGGAAAGAGTGAGAGGGATCATCGCGGGCAGTTTGGAGGGGAGGAATGCGAGGGAGGGGGAGGGCGGGAAGGATTGAGGCCTCTGGGCTGTATTTTGTCGCGTCTTGATGCATGAACGTTCAGTGATGTGGATGGTATGACGTGTGACTACCCGTCTCATTGCGTGTCGGGTGAAAATACCAACGCCCACGCCTGGGGCTATAGAACCCAGCGGGAAACGTCTCGGCCGGTCCTTTTACTTTTCCCAACGTCGGTACTGAGCCCGTGCTGGCGGGACACGGTGAGTAGAGGGAGAAGGGAGGAAAGGAGCGAGGAAAGGGGAGCGAAGAAAAGGTAGAATGAATCAGTGACGATGTACTCTCCACTGATGTAATACGGGTTTTGGCTTATCTATGACAGGCATGGGCCTCCCTCTCTCTCGGATTTACGCTCGGTACTTCGGCGGGGACCTGGAGGTAAGTAATGGTTCGTTTAAATTTATCTTCTCTCTACGTTTATAGCGTCAGGACACCTACAGAGTGCCTAAGTCCAGGACGTAGCGCAAGCCAAACGGGCCCCGCGAGTTTCGAAAGGGCTCAACATTTGTCTCCCCGTCTTTTTTAAAACCCCTCTCCTCAGGTAAAGTCCCTGGAAGGCTTTGGGATGGACTCCTATCTACACCTGTGCAAGCTCGGAGACAAGTGCGAAGATATTGGGTTACAGGTATGGTGGAGTATTGGAGGGTGTACGGCGTGCTGGCTCGCGCTAGGTCGATCGGAAATGTTAAATAAACTACTACTCGTAATCTTGCTACGCGACAGGTTATGCGCAGTCCCGCCGGCCGAGATAGTACGCCAACAGAAACCTCTTGATTAGACAGCAAGTAAATAAAGAATTCACGTGACTGCAAAACGAACGGATGGGAGCGTTTGACGCAAATTGCCAATAGCGTGGGGTTGTTACTTTACAGATCCTATCTTGTCGATCGATAAATTGACAATCAAGCTCGTAAACGAAACAAAATAGTCGTCCCGATGGAGGATGCGACCCAGGATTATTTCTATTCTACAATATTTTACGGCCATGTAAGCCCACTAAGCAGAAATAAGAATGCTCGAAAGATACTCAATCACTCCCGGCATGCGTTGGCAGCTTACTAGGGACGTGAGAGAATGCCAAGGTGTCGTTTCGAGGTGTATGCCGTCCCGCGACGCGCTTGCAAATGCTAGTCTTGCCCTGCTGTATTGAAGGTCCACATAAGGGAAATTCAGTCTTATTTTAAGACGATTTGTGAATTCCACAGGATACCCAAAGATTATTGGTATGTTGATAATATAGCCGCCTCAAAATCATTGTCGAAGAGGCATAGAATATTGTAAATAGATTAATCTTCGGTACGATATTTCAAAGTACCTTGAAAGGCAAAGAAGAAGTCAGTTTTGTATACTTTAATCTTCAATCATCGAGTGCTATCTTCCATCCTGTTTTTTCCATCCCTTCATCTGAGTACATATACTACGATTTCACGTCGCTACAGTTTGGTAGAATTTCGACAATCTTCCTTCCTTCTGCTCTAGTTTCCGCGTCAGCATCACCGAGCCATTTCTCTTTCGCCTTTTCTAGCCGTTCCCATAATTCTGCACTCAGTGTGCCGCAGCCAACTTCTTTATTTTTGCTTCCCTCCGCCGCGGCAATTGCATTGCCGGCGCGCTTCTTACGGTGCATTCGCTTGCTTAGCGGCCCGACCTTCCCTGCTCCCGTGACAGGGGAGACAAAGGAACTCGTAGCCGCGAGCCTGGAAAGGCATTGACGTACTACAGTGGCCACTCTCCTACGAGCAAGCGGGTGCTTGTGCGCCGCCATTGGCAGCAAGGCTGACAGAAGCCGCGCCATGTCTGGAGTATGATGAATGACAGCCTGAAAGGCAGCCTTCGCTGTTTGTGCCAAGAAATTGCTCGTGTCACAACAGCGACGCAGGAGAGGAGGAACGAGGATGGGCAGTACATTCTCCAAGAGGCGTGGATCGATCCCCTCCACGCTACCTTTCTCAGAGTGCGTGGGCCTGGGGGCTCTCCCCGCATGGCTCCATATGTCCGCTAAAGTCAGCAAGGCGTTTTTGGCCACGGCCGAGCGAAGATTGTCGATGAGACGGAAGAGCTCAACCAAAAGAAGGCGAAGGGATGGGGGCGACAGAGCAAAAAAAATGTCAGGGTGGTGAAGAGCAAGTCTGCGTACAGTGGTCAGGGAATGAAAGTTTTCAGGCCAGTCCGCCGTAGGGAGGAAGGTCACAAGATGCGCAAGACTTTGATTCGGGTCGGGAAGTGGTCGAAGTTGGGCGATGGTAAGGTACTGAATGGTAGGGGTGTGCGCGAGTGCTGAGGGGAGGCCCACTGGGTTTGAATGGGAAGAAGACGATGGGGAGGAGGCTTGAGAGGGCAAACGGCGGACTCGAGGTTGCAAGCGCTCGGATTGGGGAAGAGGGGACTGAGGAGCGGGGTAGCCGGGCTTATCAGTGACATTTTTGTCGCCTTCACTGAGATGTGGCGGGGATAGACCCGTTGTGGGCGTAGGAGGGGAGAATGACGTCGTAGCAGGGTGCTTCAG
>NW_005803873.1:29923-32010 GCF_000240725.1 Microchloropsis gaditana
GAAACTCCAATCGACGTGTGTTTGCCTTTCCGGCCTTCCTCTCTCGTTCGCCGCCCCTCTCCCGGTCAGGAGTATGACTTCACCTGCCTCTTGGCTTCCATCCTATGCGACCACACCTCTATCCCACGAGCCCTGGCACACGGTAAGCCTGGAGGGATGCAATCGGAGGGGACAAAGAGGAGCGGAGGGCTGGATCGGGGTGATGAAGGGGGGAAGGAGGAAGGGCGGTGGGGTAGGAGTGAGGGATGGGGAGGATAGTGAGAGTCCAGGGGGACCAACCCATCCTGACGTGAAGGAGACTCGCGACGCCTACCACAGGCATTCAGGAGTATAGAGCGGATATGAGCTACGAAGACCTGCTTCTGGATCCAGATCGGGAGAGCATTGAGCAGGTAGGGAGGGAGGGAGGGAGGGAGGGAGAGAGGAAAGCCTTGTGTCTTGGTGAGCGCCCGACTGCTCTTGCTTACATAACTTTGAGGGGGGAAGATGCGGGGTATGAGGGGCTTGCGAAAGCATAGAATACCCTAGATACTCACGATTGGGTCCCTGTCCTCAGACGCTGACGGGCTTTTACACGGCTCGGATCGGCCTCCGCTTCCTGGTGGAGCACCACATCGTCAGCAACGACGCCCGGTACGGTCCCTGACAGCCGGTTCCCACCCTTGTCTTCTGCTTGTGGAGTCTTGGCCTCTGGTGCTCTCTGCACGTCTGTTTTCCTTTGCTTGTCGCTTTACCCTTCTTTGGTTGCCATCGCCTGCTCCCTCCCTCCCTCTAACATTCTCTCGCACTTCCCCGCTGTCGCTCCTCATTGTGTCCTTTCCCTCTTTTCTTTGTTATGCGCCCCATGTCCGCCACTCCTTTGTATTCCCTGCAACACGCTGCCTTTTCTCTTCTTCTCTCGCTCCGCTGAGTAAGCACCGTACTCTATCGGGGCTGAAGCGCGTTGCATGCCGACTCGCATGTCCTGCCTCCCTTCTCTCGCACTCGCTCCCTTCGAGCACCCTCAATCTAGCTCTATCTCTGTGGCACACGTGCCCTATTCATTCTGCCTTTTCCCCCTCCGCCATCCAGGGAGGGCTACTCCGGCATCATTGCTTCCCATTGCTCGCCTCGTCAGGTCGCAACCGCCGCGGCCGCGGACGCAGAACGGTCGGTGCCGCTTAGTTTTCCTTCCTTCTCCCACCACAGACCCTCCCTTTCACATGTTCTCTTTGCTTCTTCTTGAACCCTCTGTTTCCAGTCTACCAGTTGCCTTGTCGCCCGCCTTACCCTTTTTCATCCCTCTTTCCCGCACTTCCACAGCCTCTGCCGCGCCGCTTTAGGGAACGCCCCCACCGTTCGCACCATTGGCACCGACAAGGACGACTTCTGCTACGTTCCTTCCCATCTTTATTACATGATTGTGGAGACGCTGAAGGTGACCTTGCCTCCCTCTCCCCTCTCTTCCTCACCCCCCTTCGTTGTCTCTTCCTCTGCCGTTTTCCAAAGTAGCCTCGCTCTCTCCGTCTCCCCTTTTCCCTCACATCGATATATAGTTTTTTCCTTCCTCAAAGCTTTTTCTGTCTTCTCTCCCTCCTTCCCTCCCTTTCTCCGGCCTTTCCTTTGTCCCTCAGAACTCCTGCCGGGCCGTAGTGGAGAAACACGACCCCATCTATCGGGCAGCGGCACTGGAAGTATCTCCTTCCACTCTCCTCGACCAAAGAATAAGACTCGAGGCTCGCCAGAAGGTCGCTCCTCCTTTCCCGCGCCTCTCTCCCGTCGTTCCTTCCCTTGTGTTCCACTCAGGGCTACGGTGTAACCTCGCGCCCGCCCATTCCCTTCCTTCTAAGCCTTTCCCCTTTGCCGTGATATCCTTTGCGTCCCTCCTCCACCCCTGGTTCATCCCCTTGACAGGCCTTTGCGAGGGCGACGCCCGCAGAACTTCCTCCCGTGAAAGTGATCGTGGCCATGGGCGAGGAGGACGTCACCATCAAGGTTAGAACGAGGGAAGGGAGGGGAGAGGGTGTGCCTATTTGCGTATATGTTGGGGTCGGTCGACCTGGTGTTGGCTTAAGCGCATCTCCTCGGTCATTTTTTCCCCCCAGGAG
>NW_005803873.1:32020-40262 GCF_000240725.1 Microchloropsis gaditana
AATGGCGTGGGACAAATGAGGGGAGGAAGAGAAAGGGGAAGAAGGGAGCTATGCAAGTCTTGAATCGTGTAGATCTTGGCTATTGGAATTCTTCTCTTCCCTTTCCTTTCGACGTAGCAAAATACTTACCAGGTATTGATTGTATCTTACATCTTTCATCTGGTCAGGGCACTATCGTCGCGGTCGGTCGCGTTCTCGCTCTCCCTACCGCTCTCGGTCTCGGGGCCGACGACGCTCGCCGTACTAAGAAGAAAGAAGGCGGGAAGGGAGGTTTGCATGGGCCCTAGATGTTGGAAGGGTGTGAAGAAGGAGAAAGAGGTGAGGGCAAAGCTCGCGGGAAGAGAGCAAGAAGGAGACAGGTTCGCTTTCTCAGCCCTGCAGGGCCCGTGCGAGGCGTGAATAGGTGGGAGGGAAGCGCCGGTAAAGGCGGGTAAGATGTTGAACAGTATGCATCACGGAGGCAAAACACGGGGCGAGGGCGCTTTAAAATGAAGAAATGGAGCGCAAGACAAGCTTCTCAGAAGATTTTCTTTTCACGTTTGACTCGTACTTCCGTAACTTCTACAAGCGTTGAGATCGCGCCTGTCGATTTCCTGGCCCCTTTCTGCTCGCCCGTCCCTCCCCCTCTCTTTCATCCGCTCTTGTCGCTGCGCACCTAGCCGTTGCAAGAAGTTGAAGTACACATACTTGGGGCCAAAGAAACACATGTCGTGCCAGAAGTTTACTGAGCAAAGCCAGCCGGAGATAGGGAAGAGAACGAGGGAGGGAGGGGGGGAGGAAAGAAAGGGAGGAATGGCGATGTTTTGAGACAATAAGTGTTCTGGTATTCATGCCCTCCCCAACCTCATTCTTACCGGCAACGGTGGGACACGTCTGAGTTACTTCGTGGTACCACAGAGCGGGTAGATACAAGACTTCTCCTTCCTTCACTCGCACTTCTAGCGGATGCAGGACACGCTCCCGCCTCTCCTCCCTCCCTTCCTCCCTCCCTCCCTCCCTTCCTCCCCGCCTTGCTGCCGCTGCCTTCGAAGCTTCCAAATCGACCCAATCAACCGTCCCATCGTTCGTACAGCCCTTCTCTCTGCCATCGAGGTTGACTTGAAAACAGGAGCGGATCGAATCGAAGGCATAGGAGGCTTGCGGAAGACCGCGAGCGAAGAGGAAGGAGGACACGTCCGAGGGCGGGAAGAGAGTAAAATGCTGAAGTGGGGAGGGGGTGAGAACGGGTTGCGGTAATGAACGAATCAGAATGTTTGACTGACCACACGCTGGCTGGCATTTTTTAATGACGATAGCGGCCTTTGCAGTCAAAGAACGGAGAATGCTCCAGAGGAGGTTGCGATGGGCAGAGGAATCCTTCCTACCTTTTCTCCCTTTAGCACGGCATACATATTTTCGTAAGGGTCCTTGTGGAGGGACGAAATGGAGCGAGCATCCCCAATCCAGAGGTTGATGGCATCGGGAGGAGAGCCGAAAGCTTGCTGGGCGAGGGGAAAGCCGTTGGCAGGTACCTAAAAGAACGAAAAAGGAAAAAAGGGGGAACAATATTTGAAAGAAATCTAGACGAATGAGACGTTCGTTCAATAAAAATGTGAGAAGAAATCGAAGAAAGAGGGGGGGGGAGAGAAAGCAAGGAGAAAAAAGGTAGGATACCTGCCCCCCTCCTCCTCTGTCCGGCAGCTGCTCTTTCCCAAGCAACTCCGGAAATTCCCGACGCAGATTGTCATCCTGTTGACTCAAATACATGACCTCCTTTTCTTGTTCCTCTCCCCCGCTGGCCTGCAGCAGTGTCTTGACAAAGGACGCAAACGTCATCCGCCTTTCTTCTGGCTTCACAAAGACCCGTCGTGGGCGCGAAGTAGGATAATTTCTCGGCGATGACAAGGAGTCAGATTTGTCGGAGCTCGCTTGTGCATCCCCCGATGCATTTCTCGATCCGTCCTGATCGTCTACTTCTCCTCTCCCGCTTCCTCTCCCAGACTGCCCTTCCCTTAAACCCAAGATTGCGTCCCCCCTCCCATCAGGCGTCACGTTCACGGAGACCAATCGCTCTCCTCCGATCTTTTCAACAATTTCTTTCCAATCTTTCCAAGCCTCCAGCCCCCAATCTTCTCCCATTAGGCCGCTTCCTTGACAAAACACGACCGGGATGGAGGGCTGGACAAAGTCCTGACAAGATTAGAAAGATGAGTGATACGATGAACGAGGGTCTTCGACTTGCCCATTTTCGTGCAGTTACTTTTTTTGTTGTGATGCTTATCACTATTCATTCTCTCCGCATCATTATTATTTCCCATCCTTATTTTCTCCATTGGCACAATGCTTACCCTAAGGAAAGTCAAGGCACTTATTGGCTGTGTCAATCGACACACTGCCTTTGGGACCCAGAAATCCTCGACATCTTGATGAAAAGCTTGTAACGCTTCGTCAATCCAATCTTGTTGGTCAACATTGAGACCACTTACCTCGGACGGAAACATATTTGGACCTCCTGGCATTGCCAATAGGGTCCATGCAAACGACGAGCTAGAAAAGTGAGTGAGGTAGGGAGATGAGTTTGTGTGTTTCAGGGCATGAAAGTTTCGACAAAGCATACGTTTCTCGGTCTGTCAGCATCGTATACCTGCAATCGAGTCACCCGTCTCTGAGGGTGGGAGGGAAACGCTACGTGTGATAGCTCATTCAACTCTACTTGCTCCTTGTATCGCCGAATCGCCAGCAGAAAGTTGAAGTTTTTGTATAAACGGTCACCGAAGTCGCAGCTCAATTGTGCACCAAAGAAATGTGCTTTTCCGTCCCAGCACCCGACATGCCTTTCAGCTGGTGATGGTGAGAATATATATACATTTTCAACTGTGAAAATTTATTTGAACCGATTACCACGACCGATCATCCTTTTTCAACCCACGCGCTCTTTTCTCTGTACATATTTGCTACTCAATACAGCGACGTTTGCAAGACAGTACGGGAATGAGGGCATTGGTTCCCAAAATTGCGCCTTTTCCTCCTCACTTCAAACGTTTCCATCGGGAACTCTTCCCCCAGATTGTTGACTTTTCTACTGTTGCTTCTGATTCTCCTGCACCGGCATTACCGGGTCTCATGATGCATTCGCCTCTTTTGATCTCATCTTTGCTGAGGCATGCGGCCAAACACCATCCGGACACGCTTATTGTAAGCCAACGACACGAAGAGGCGGGCATTGGACCACGGAAGCTCCATCGGTACACTTACAAAGATATGCACGGCCGAAGCAAGAAGCTCGGCAACATTTTAGAGGAGCTGGGCGTCAAGAAAGGAGACAGGGTGGCAACACTGGCCATGAATACGTACAGGTAAACTTCGAACGAATCAAAGATAGATGTGAAATATAATCTACGCCAAATTAAGAGCATTGAAGGAGAGAGTGGGACACGCCAATCGTCTTTTCGCTCCGGCTATCTCTCCACTTAGTCTAAGTTTCTGCCCCCTGTAATCGTCCTTTTTATGATCGTTACGACGAATTGCATCCTTTGCCATCCTATCAATACAGACATATGGAACTTTACTTTGCCGTTTCGGGTGCTGGGGCCGTACTACACACCTTGAATCCTCGTTTGTTTGCAGAGACTCTCACATGGATCGTCCACCACGCCCAAGACAGCGTCCTCTTCTTCGACCCCTGCTTCGCCTCCCTTGTGGAGCGACTCCTCCCGCACTGTCCAAGTGTTAAGCACTGGATCTGCCTCGTGGACGAAGAGCGGATGCCAGTCCTACCTTCCCTTTCTCCGTCCTCTCCTTTCCTTTCCCTTCACAACTACGAGGCTTTGCTTCGGGAGGGAAAAGAGGACTATGTGTGGCCCATATTGGAGGAGACAGCAGCCTCTAGTCTCTGCTATACAAGCGGCACGACGGGTATGTTGTTTCGCCCATTTCCCTTCAGGTCCTGCCCGTACACAGGTCATCGTTTCCCTCACTCACCCTTTTTGCGCTCTCTCCCTCCCTCCTCCTTCCCTCTCTTCCCTCCCTTCAAGGCCCACCCAAGGGAGTGCTATACTCTCATCGCTCCACCGTGCTTCACTCCTTGGCCGCCGCCCTCCCTGACTCCCTCAACGTCTCTGCCCGCGACACTGTTTTGCCCGCCGTTCCTCTTTTTCACGTGAACGCCTGGGGTGAGGTGATGGGGCCATGGGAGTGCGGCGAGGGCAGGTTATTTTATCCCCTGGGGGAAAGGAACAAAGGCAGGCGATTCAATGCTCAGACGAGATAGACAAACCTCTTGATGGGATGCTCGAAAAGAAGTATTGGAAGGAAATTTGCCTTTTTGTGCCGGTTCAAGAGCCTCCCTCGATCTCCTTTCTCTTCATCTCTTCCCCTCGTTGCAGGCATCCCCTACACTGCAGCCATGGTAGGGTGCAAGCTGGTCTTGCCCGGTTCCGCTTTGGATGGGGCTTCCCTGTACGAGCTGATGAAGGAAGAGGGGGTGCGTGGCAAGGAGGGAGGGAGGGCGAGAGGCAAAGGAGGGGTCAGGCGCTGATTCTTCTGAGTGGCTGATCACCTTGACTAGTAGCACTCTGTAGAGGTCTGGTACATTGTCGGCCATCGGACAATGGCTTCGGAGAGAGACCCAAAGGCCCGCCTTTCACCCATTCCTGCTGTCTCCTCCGTCCCTTCCTCCCCCTCCCTCAGGTCACACTCGCCGCTGGCGTGCCCACGGTCTGGCTCCCTGTCCTCCACCACCTCGACCAGGACCCTGGACAGGGGCTCCCCAAATTGCGACGTCTGGTCATCGGAGGCGCTGCCTGCCCTCCCTCCATGCTGCGTGCCTTCAAAGAGCGGCACGGGATCGAGGTCTTGCACGCGTGGGGGATGACGGAAATGTCCCCCATAGGCACCGCATCCACCTTGAAGGTTGCTTGCCTCCTCCTCCCTCTCCCTCTTGAAACCTATAGCGCGTCTTCTCCTCGAATACGTCCACCTGCGTCACACCAGGCACCATGCCCCTGTATCACACCCACCTTTGCTCCCTTCTTTCCTTTTCCTTTCTCACAGGGCAAGCACCTCGCTCTCCCCACCGAAGATCAACACAACGTCCTCTCCACGCAAGGAAGGACCATCTACGGCGTGGACCTTCGCATCGTCGCGCCCTCCCCCCCTCCCTACCTCCCTTCCTCGTCTTCCTCCTACTCCCCACCTTACCCTCCTCGATGGAGCGAGGTGCCCTGGGATGGCGTCAGTCCGGGCGAGCTGTGCGCCCGAGGCCACTGGGTAGCAACGGACTACTTCTCTCCCACACAAGCACCGGAGGAGGGAGAAAGGGACGGAGGGGTGAGAGCAGGCCACCAAGAGAGTTTCTACACGGTAAGGCGCGCGCCAGAAGCCACACCTGTCGAATTGTTTACCTCATCGCCCTGGCCTCATCCTTTCTCTTCCTCCCTCCCGCCGTGCCTCCCCGCCTCCCTCCCCTCCGTGCTTCCCTAGGACGACGATGGCGAGCGCTGGTTCCTGACGGGGGACGTGGCTACCATCTGTCCGGATGGCTACATTAAGATCACGGATAGGTGAAGAGGGGAGGGAGGGGACGATGGAGGAGGAATTTAAGAGGAGGGAGGATGTCTGGAAGGAACGGAGGGCGAAGTTGCACCTCACAGCCAGGGCAAACATATCTCTAGTGTAATCGTTTCTCCTCCCCTCGGTCATTTTTTCCCCCCAGGAGCAAGGACGTGATTAAAAGCGGTGGGGAGTGGATCTCCTCCATCGAGCTCGAAAACATTGCCACGAACCACCCGGAGGTGCGTCCCTCATCCCTTGACCGTACGCAATCGAGGATCCCTTTCTCTTTTGTCTCCCCCCTTCGTATTCCTGCCACGGAGATATTCAGCAGCAGCACTCAATGTGAACTTCTCTACATTGAAATGCTTCCTGTGTCTGTTGGATTGCTCATTTAATCCTTCTTTCGGCCATTATCAGGTGGCACTGGCGGCTGTGATCGCCATGCCCCATCGCAAGTGGGATGAGAGACCACTCCTAATCGTCGTGCTCAAGGATTCTGCTGCGCTATCACTCCATTATTCTACTACATCCTCCTCTCCTTCGACCTCGAGCGACACCGACAGGGCAATCCGTCTCACCAAAGAGGCCCTGCTCGACCACTTTAAAGGGAAAGTAGCCAAATGGTGGGTGCCTGACGACGTGATTTTCGTGGACAGCCTACCACAGGGGCCAACTGGCAAGATCCTTAAGACTGAGCTACGTCAGAGATTCTCGCGGAGGCCGTGAGAGTCGCTTTCTTTCTTCCCCACCCTCTTTTTTGCATTCCTTATTATTATGTCCTCTTCTTTTTTCTTCTCTTCTTCTTAAAGTTTGGCAGTGGATAGGGAATGATTTTGGAGCCTGGGCTTCATGAATCGAATAATTTTATCTATACATAGTCTGCATCGATATTGTATTCTTTTCTCTTTCCGTAGAAGATCTCAATGAAGCTGAATTTTTTTTAAAAACGCGAAGCACGTGAGTTGAAAAGAGAAGATTGGTTTGAACATTTCTTCCAAACAGAGGACAAATTATTGTCCCACTCCACACATTTGCCTGTCGCCATTTCTCTTAAATGAAATAAAATCATGGAAATCAACCCGCCTTGCGTAATCGCATGTGGATTAAACTACTGGCGTCTTTCACCAGGAGGTTGCTACAATGTTGAAAAACTCAAAGTCAAACCAACGCATCGCGCGCAGATCATGTTACATAATCATGGAATTGCCTGGAAAGTATCGGACAAAATCCATTTTCTTTCATGCATTTCCTATATTTTCCGCCCTTGGAAAGCCGTTGCTCGTCTGGCTCCTACTGTTGCTTGCGTCGCACCACCATCTGCTTCCCCGCCCTTCAAGTACGACTTAGATAACTGACCCTACTTACTTCCAATCCAATCATTACGCGGACATAAGGCACACCATCCATTCATGGCGGCCCGTGCCACCAATACTTCGTTCCTTCAGCGTTTGGCGCAGCAGTTGCGGGTAAGTGGCAAGGAGGGCTAACTCGGTAGAAGGAGGGGATTACGTAGGATGTTGAAGGGATGAAAATATCAATTGGGAGTCTTTACTCGACCCTAAAATGGACCTATGATGGTTTAACTTTGCCCATTGTATCTCCTCTGCGTCTGCTGGCAGAGTTCGAAATAGACTCAGAAAAATCGATGAAAAAATGAAGGAGAGAGGTACAAAGGGACCAAAAGTGGGCACTAGAGTGTCGCCAGTCGAGTTGCCCCGTCACAACGGGGAAAAGGAAGCGTGGTCAACTTCTTTATTTAATGACTGATATGTTTGCATTCTTGTCTCTCCTTGCAGTCCAAAATGCCTCGAGCCAAGCGCCTTCTCGCTTTCCCGACTCGACCCGCCATCAACGAGGAGCTGATGCTACGTGTTGAAGAGTGAGTCCTCAAAACGCTCTCACGAACGATCGCCTGCAAAATAAGCGTCTTGTAATGACCTTCCACTGGCCGTAAGGGGATGCACGTGGACGACCAAGGGCGTTCCTGCCACCATTCCTATTGCAAATGCGTCACCTTTTTGTCCTACACTTCTCTGGCAGGCTTGCTCGGCAGCGGACTACTCCTCTTTCCCTGTTGGACCTTTATCGGTTCGGAAATCACCCGAGTCCAGCACAGGTGAGGCTTGCGGAAGGGAGAAGCGGAGAAAGGGATTAGAGTGCAGGGCGAGAGGCAAGGAGGAGGGGGTGGAGCGAAAGAAGAATTTATTTCTGGACGAGGAAGCGGGAAAAAGGAGCTCCCGCCTCGGCCAGGCAAGCTCTTCCATCGCACAATCACTTCATTTTCATCTGTTCCCTTTTCATCCCTCGGCTCTACCTTCCTCCCCCAGCGCCTTCGAAACGCTCAATTTCTGCACTTTGAGCTCCCCCGCCGCATCGCCCAGCGCGTGATTGAGCTGCGAGACCGCCTGCCCCCAGGCCTGGCGGAGAAACGAGGTGGGAGGGAGAAAGGGATTTCGAGTTCGTCAACGGGCGAGTGCTGCTGGAATTCTCCGTCATTGTAACCCGTTCGTCCGTCTTCTCTCTCCCCTCCTTTCTCATATGTCGCTGCCCCTCCATCCTTGCAGGCATCCAGAACGTAATGGGATGGTACGCTGGCTACGTCGAAGAGCTTCAAGCCTTTCCTAAGCCCATGGATAGTGAGCAGGTGGGGAAAGATACGTACAGGTAAACTTCGAACGAATCAAAGATAGATGTGAAATATAATCTACGC
>NW_005803873.1:40272-40847 GCF_000240725.1 Microchloropsis gaditana
CCTCCCTCTTTCTCTCCTCTTTCCACCCGTCTGTCTCCCCTCCTAGGCGGCCAAGCCCGTGAAGGAGCGCGAGGAAAGAGGTCGCAGTCGCAGCCCTCCTCGCGGACGAGGTGGGGAAGGAGGGCAGGAGAAGAGAGTATCTGCCCGGTCGAGTCATTTTT
Organism: Microchloropsis gaditana; assembly: GCF_000240725.1. Classification (NCBI taxonomy): domain Eukaryota; class Eustigmatophyceae; order Eustigmatales; family Monodopsidaceae; genus Microchloropsis; species Microchloropsis gaditana. Next base: position 40,434 of record NW_005803873.1, read on the forward strand.
ACATTGAATTCCTTCTCTGTCTCCCTTAGGCGGCCGCTCTCGCTCTCCCCCTCGACGGAGCGGGCCCATCTACCGAGGGATGGAGGGAGGGAAGGAGGTCCGCCTCTTTGTTGGGGGCCTCCCCGAGGGATGCACTGACAAGGATTTAATGCACAAATTTCGCAGGTTGGGAGGATGGTGGAGGGGAGGGAGGATGGAGGGAAGGGAGGGCGGAGAGAGGGCAAGCGGCTCGGGGCCAACGTGGGGAGACTGCCGCCAGAGTCTCGAAGGAGGCGTCTACTGCATGACTGGGTGGTAGAGGAGAGGGTAGGCAGACCTGACCCTCGCAGGTCCTTTCAGCGTGTTGATTGCTCCAAGGCCCACCCTCCCTCCCTCCCTGAACCCCTCCCTCCCCTTCCCTCCGTCTCGCCTCAG
>NW_005803873.1:40857-41150 GCF_000240725.1 Microchloropsis gaditana
CCGTGGAGGCCTTCCTGCCCCCGCGCCAGTCCGTGGCGCCTCTCTACGGCTTTGTGGTCGTGCGAGACGAGGGAAGGAATTTGAAGGAGGCGTTTGCCCTGGAGGGGTAAGGGGAAGGGGAGAGAGGGGGAGAGAGTGGGGTGCGGAAGAGTGAACAGAGAAAGAGAACGGCGCTTGGTCGAGAAGAAGGGTCCGAGAATCTGCTCACCTGATTATCTTTACTTACATCTTCCCTTCCCTCCTTCTCTCCCTCTCTTCCTCCCTCCCTTCTTCCCTCCATATGCTCCAGAGAC
>NW_005803873.1:41160-43710 GCF_000240725.1 Microchloropsis gaditana
AGGGCGGGACCATATATGCTATCAAGTGGGAAAGATGGGAACTTTAGTGGGTGTTCATCCTATCATTACAAGAAGACACACACAGAGAAAGGAGATTTAGGAAGTGAGCGCATACCTCTTGGGCTAATTACCCGCTTAACTCGTCCCTTTTGGCAACCAGGACACAAGGAGAAAGCGGAGCAGGATATGGTTGGAGCTTCACCAATAGCTCATGGCTAACGGGTATCAGTAGCAGCTCTAATCTCGTTCCCTGGTGCGAGAAAGAGGAAACGCTGAGAGAGAAGACGAGGAGTGATTAAATGATTTGCACGTTACCAGCGGCAAAGGACGATAGAAACGCCCAAACAGGGTATAAATCATGGAATCACGGCAAACTTTCGTTACATGCTAGTGCTTGTATCCCCTGCATCCTCTGAACAAGAAAGTTGAGTTCAAAAAGGGACTTTTTGCTCGGGAAGAGCAAAGAAGCATATGCCCCTTCAGCCTGCGTCGGCTCGAGAAGATAAGGGGACCGGCACGTCACACTCCTCCAAAACTTTCCCCAACATCGCGCACCACCCGCCAATTTATCATATATGACCCGCTCTACCTCATTTTGTACGTGCTCAGCGCGGTCGAGGGGCATGGAGTTGACAGCGGGCAGGGAATCCAGTGGGTTCCAAGAATATCCTCCTCGCGCAGCGGCGGAGTGGGGGCACTGAGTCCTATATCGTCTTCAAATACCTCGCGTGCAGCGAGGTGGGCGAGTGTCTCCAGGGGCATGCAGCCTGGTCAAACAGAGGGGTAGTTACTCAAGCCCGTCTTTCATCGTTGGGTCGTGTGGACACATTGCGATGGTTGAGAAGTCGGCATGTGCGCAGTTGCTGGTGTTTATCATCGCTTAAGATACTCACCTCTTTTAACTCTCTGTCTTGAGAAAAGCCACAGAGCAGGGCAGGAACAATGCTGTATCCCTTGCCGTTCGAAAGCTGGCAGTAGTTCAAGTGGTCATTCATGGCTTCGCAAGTCGAGCGTATTAAATGGATTGAGGTATTTTTGATGATGAAAATAAGCGTGACGTGTCTGCTGTTCTCCCTTTCCACAGCTCCTTTCTACCTCATCACACGCTACCCTCTCATCTCTCCTCCCTACAGCACGCCTTCCAAAGCCCCCTTTCATTCCTCTCACTATCTCTTCCTTCTCTCTCTCGCCTTACTTAATCCCTACGCTTCCCGCAGGGCACGTCATTCCTTGTCGACGGCTTTAACTTCCTCTCTCCCAAGTGCTCGGCCTACTTTCTCACCCACTTCCACAGCGACCACTACTGGGGCCTCCGACCCTCGTTCTGCCACGGTACGTAGAGACGGTAATTTAGATGGCCAAGGAAGACAGGGCGAAGAGGGGAGGGCCGGATAAATTTGTACTGGCGGGGGGGAGCATGGCTGGCGTGGGGGTGCACCCAAGTTCGATACCAAGTGCAGTGCTTTTTCTCGCCAATGCACCCAAATTCTCGCAAGTGAGCCGGCAGGCCGCAGTAAGGAGAAAGTTTTGTGGCAGTTTATCCCTACGTCGTCTTTGTTTGACCCTGCTTCCTCCCTCCCTGTGTCCTCGCCGTTTTCAAAGGCACTATCTACTGCAGCGACGTGACCGGCGCCCTCCTCGTCGGCAAGCTCGGGGTCAAGCCTCAATTCGTCCACACCCTCCCCCTTGAGAAGCCCACTACCATTCAGGTGACTCTGACTACCTCCCTTCTCCGGCTTCGTCCACTCTCCGTCCCTCCACCCTAACCTTCCCACCCATCCACCCGATATTCCCGGGGGGTTGTCCCCCTTCACTCCCTTTCTCTCTCACTCACTCCTCCCTTCCTTCCCTCCCCAGGGCGTAGAGGTCACGCTCTTAGATGCTAATCACTGTCCAGGGGCGGTCATGCTGCTCTTTCACAACAAGAAAAGTACGGAGATTGGGATGGGGGGAAGAAGCGATGCTGCAAGTCGCCACTGCAAACGTGCAACAAGAAAAAATGCACGCGCTTTAGATATCCACGGTGTCTCTCCCGCGTCTTCTCTCCCTCCCTCCCTCCCTTGTTTTGCTCTCCGCCCTCCCATCTCCTTCAGCCAAATCTACCATCCTCCACACCGGCGATTTTCGGGCAAGCGAGGCGTTGACCGAGAGGACGGCGTCCTGGATCCGGGACCGGGACCTGCGTGTGTGCACCCTCTACCTGGACACCACCTACTGCAATGCCAAGGTACCCCTCTTTTTCCAACGATCCGTCCTTCCCTCCCTCCCAATCGATCCCCTCCTCCACCTACTTGCCACGACACTCGCAGTCTGCATCGATTTTGCTCCTTAACCCAATGCGCGCTTCCCTCCACCCCCTTCCCTTCTGCCCTCCCTCCCTCCCTCCAGTACACCTTTCCCTCCCAGCCGTCCGTCCTAGCAGCTCTCAGCCGCATCGCCGAGCGCGAAAAGGCCGAGCGTCCCTCCACCGTCTTCTACGTCGGCACCTACTCCATCGGGAAGGAGAGGGCGGTGCGGGCCGTGGCCGCGGGCATTGGTGAGGGAGGGGGG
>NW_005803873.1:43720-48820 GCF_000240725.1 Microchloropsis gaditana
AGAAGTGGAGAGTGCTGGGGAGAAGGTAGAGGAAGGGGGGGAAGGGAGGACAGAGGTCACATCTTCCTCCCTGGTCGGGGTTGTCGGTCAGGAAGGGAAGGAGGAAGGGCAGGAGGAGAGGAAGGAAGAGGAAGGAAAACAAGGCGAGGGCGAGGAGACTCCCGTCCTGCTCGGTTCCCCTCCTTCCTCCACCTCCTCCTCGATCTCGGCTTCCATAAGCGAAGAAGGGAGGGAATGTGGCGAGGAAGGGGAGGAGAACAGCGTCTCTTCTTCCTCCTCCTCCACCTCCTCACTCAGCGGGCGGGAGGTAGCGGGAAGGGAGGCGAGGAGGATGGAGAACTCGAAGCGGAGGAGGATCATGTTGAGGGAAGAGGGGTCTGAGGAAGGGAGGGCGCGAGGGAGGGCGGATAGCCGTGAGCTGAAGATTTCCTCTGTACGGGCCTCGCAACCTCAATGAGGATGGGAAGATTCTATGCGCTTTCTTGCGTTTTCCTACCTCCCTTCATTCTACCTCCCGTCGCTCAAAGCGGCGAAACAGGGGTGTATGGAAGTTTTTTGGGGGGGGGGGTCGGTGATCAGGGCAAAGCGGTGGTATGGCGGGGCCGGAGGGAAGGGAAGAAGGAATGGAATGTGGCATATGTTGTGATAAGGAAGACAAAGGCGGCGTGGGGGTTCACGCCGGAGAAAGAAAATCCATGTATTGTAAAGCGGTGGAGAGGTCCCTTGGAGAGGTGCCATGCCAGGAACGACGCCTGCCTGTGTGACGCATTGTGGAGGCGAGAGATCGAATTGTCGTCTCCGACAGTGATCACGGTCCCTCCACAGAGCAGGGAAAAGTTAGGGAAGGCACCTTTGGGAATGCAAAGAGGAGAGCGGAGCGCCACAGAGGGTCTGCCGGAGGACGGCCGCCTGATATCGATGTAGGAGGTAAAGACGCGGTAAATGGGTGCAGGGGGACGGGGAGGGAGGTATTTTGAGCGAAGCCAGGAGGGCGAATCAAGGCCTGAGGACTATATAAAATGAGAGAGACAGTGTGGTAGCTGGCGCTTGAAATTTTGCACCCGTGGCGGTATGCTGCCGGAATGGGTACCTAAACCATCATACTCAAATTGCAGGAAGATGACGGAGACAAGGGTCTCGGCTAATGATTTGAACAAAGAAGGAAGTCACGTCAAGCTTGAAAAGCGACAGAATGGATAAGAAGAAGCAGCCATTACTTCCTTCAACAAAGATCTCGCACAGGGAAGTAACGTGGGAGAGCCTTCAAGTGACGTTTCGGCTCCACGACCTCGCCTTCATTTCTCACCCCTCTGCACACATGGATGGCGCCATGCTATCTGTACAAAACTCCTTCCTCTCTCCTTTCCTAGTCCCCTTCCTGCTCGCCCCTGCCGTCCTTCCCCTCTTCCTCCTCCCCCTCGCTCCAGGGCGTCACTAAAAGGCGAGGTTCTCGCTTGACCAGAGACCACAGATACAAATAGATCTGATCGCGGACTTCTTTGCTCCTGAAGAGGGCGCGAGAGTAGAAATGAGAACCTAAGACACATCGAGAAGGGAGCCGGTGTTCGCATCCTGCAGAAACTCCTTCCCGACCAAGCCGCAGGGGTCGGAGCGACAGGATGGTGGGGGCGGGGAAGGAGGGGGAGGGGAGGCACTTACCCGTAGATGGGATCGAAGTCCCCGGTCTCCTCGATCATCACCTCCCGCTTCTTCTGGAAGCGGCTCTTGGCTCTCCCAGCCTTGTTGAGGATAAGTGCGTCCTGGTGGGGGCAGGGAGGGAGGGAAGGAGGAAGGGGAGGATACACGGAGAAGGGAGAGGTTGGGATGGAGGGCTACCGGGAGGAGGGAATGACACATCGCTTTGACTCCTCCCTCCCTCCCTCCCTCAGCTCACTTGTTGCGCCTTCTTGAGGTGCTCGGCATCGTCCTTCATCAACGACTCCATGTCCCGGAGCGCCTAGGATTGGGAAGGGAAGGAGAGAGGAGGGAGGCCGAGGTCAAAGCTCGCCAGGGCACTTCTTGCTCGGTCGGGGCGGAGGGAGGGGAAAAGGGGAAGGACACGAACCTCACGAAGCTCCTCCATCTCATTCGGGTAGAAAACACGCTTGCTCTCCGCGCGCCTAAGGAGACAGGGGGAATCGAGAATGTGAGAGCCCTAGCATAAAGTGCGTTGATGAGGAGAGGTGTGGCCCATGCACGTGCTGAGGGGTATCGTGCACATCAGGAGGCCGAGGGGAGAGAGGGTGGCGATCTGGGGGCATGGGTGGCGGAACAGGGGCACCTACTGGGAAAGCATTCTTATGACGGTGTTCATTTTATCTTCATCCCTCTTTGAGAGCGGCCGCCTCTTGGTCAGGTCTACTTGGGGAGAAGGAGGCTCTGCCACCAGGCCGCCTGTGGGTTCGGGGAGGACGCGCGTGAGGACGACGGCGGCGAGGTAGGGGAGGGCAGAGGAAGTTGGCATAAGGAAGGGAAAAGCAGGCTGTTTGTAGCTTACCTAGGCCCGCGATACGCCGGCGTTCCACGCGCGCATCCATCCTAATCGCCCAGGCAAGCATTTCTGTGCGCAGGGGGCATGAAAAGAAGAGAGAGAAAAGGCACATAACCAACCGGAATTTTCAGCAGCAACACGTGAGGAGGAGAAAGGATGGCGCACGTACCCTCAAAGTCGGGCACACGCACCACCTCGATCCTTTCTTCCGTGTCGTCGGGCAAGCGCTCTAGACGAGCCGCGGCCGAAGGCGAGAGGGCGGGGGAGGAGCGGTCGGGAGGGTTCGAGGGAGAGAGGGGGCTGTCAGCATTGGCTTGTGCTTTTCCTTTCTCTTCATCCGACTGGGATCCTATCTCTGGTCCTAATGGCTGTTTTCGCCGCTTTTGTTGATTTACATGTTCGGTGGGAGCCTGCTGACCGCCCGAGGAGGAGGAGGAGCGACCGGCAGACAGCGGATAAGAAATTTGAAGCAAGGCGGGGAGAGGTGGATGAAGGAAGCCCTGGACGGACGGAAGAAAAAATATGCCCAGGACGATGATGCTGAGCTTCGGTCTTCTCGGACCTGGTGTTGACCACATTGAAGGCATGCTGCTTGTGCAACTAGCGTAACTCCAACGTCTCCTTGCCACACTGTGTGAAAAGCCAGGAAACAAAGGAAAGGAGTCGTCAGCCTTTCTCTACACAGCACGATGCAATTCTTACCCTGTCGATCCACGCGGACAAAAGTGGAGGAGGCGTGCCTTTGCGGCAGGGTAGCTTTCGGGCTTGTGGCAGGGGGCGGTAAAGGAAGGGTCGTAAAGCATCATATCCTCGCCGTCATCCAGGGAGGCGGCCTCTGAGGGCAACAATTGCCACGGCTGCTCTCACCGACTCACCCGCGGTTGTGCCTTCACTTTATCATAGTCCAGGTGTGACACGTTGATGCGTGAGGTTGTAGCCCCACGACATGCGTCACCTGTTGTATCTCTCTTGTGCTTTGCCTCATGAACCTTCCTCCCCTCGACTCCTCCTCCTCCTTCTCCTCCTCCTCCTCCTCCTTTTTCCCACCTTCCCTCATTCCTTGTCCTCTTCTCCTCACTCATCTCCGCGAAATATTCCTTCTCCTGAAGCATAGCGTTCCCTCCCCACCTTCCTCCCGCCAACCAGCCAAGCGTGCGCTCTGGTTTCCACTTTTTACCCTCAACTCACCCTCGGGAGAACGTCGAGGCCTCTGACCACCTTCCTCTCGCTTGCACGCTGTAGCCCACCTACATCTGTCCACCTCCTCCACCAAATTCTCTTCATTCCTTCAAATATCCCAAGCACATTGCCGCACGGCCTAGGCTACGCGTATCTGCAGCACCTGTTTTCTGCCGCTATCCCCTCCTTATCTCCTCTTCATGTCTTTGATCGGATTTAAGCTCTTCATCGGTAACTTGTCCAAGGAAACGCACGACACTGGGCTCGAGAAATATTTCAAGGACGCGATAGGCGGAGAAATAGTCTGGGCACAGGTAGGGATAGGGGCAGGTCGGCTTCGGGAAAGACGCAGGGAAGGAACATGTGTGGGAGGAGAGGACATGGAGGGATTGGATCGACGTAATTCGCCCACTTCCCGCTCGTTCCTTTTTTCTCCTCGTCAACCGTCCAACTCCTACCTTCTCAGGTTTGCAAGGACCGAAACACAGGCGAAAGTAAACGGTATGGCTTCATCACCTTTAAAGACGAGGCTGACGGGAAGCGGGTGAGTGCCTCCTGTTCCTCTCTGCCTTTCTTGATTCTCCGTCGCACCTGTCTATTCTAAGGTCCGGGCCTCATTGTCCAAGCTTGCGCAGGAAGTCAAGGTGTCATTCGAGGAGCACCCGTTCCGATATCCTTCTCACCCGGTCTCCCTCTCTCCCTTTCTCCCTCGCCTCCTCCCTGTGGGGCTCTCCAGGCTATTGAGGAGCTGCACGAGACCGAACTCGACGGGTCCAAGATAACGGTGGATCGTAGCACGCAAGGCATGATTGAAAAAGGTGGGAACAGACATCGGGAGGAAGGGAAGATAGGGCGGGAGAGTCATGGTTGGATTCGGAGAAGGGGGGGAGGGGGCAGTTGAAGACTCTCCCCGGGCCGAGGTCGTGGACCGATAATTTCCTTCGTTCACCATTCTTTTTGTTGCACCTTGGCAGATGGCGGGGGTCGAGGGGCGGAGGACGAGAACGTCCGGCTCTTTGTGGGCGGTCTCCCCGACAACTGTGTCGAGGAGGATCTGATGGAGTGAGTGGGAGGGGAGGTGGGGTTGAAATCCTGCCTGTTGCCCCATGCGTACGAAGCTCGCTCTTGTGGCTGCCTGACTTTTCCCTTAACTTTTCTCCCTCCCTCCCTCCCTCTCTCCTTCCCTCCTTCCCTATTTTCCCTCCCCTCTTCCCTCCCTCCCCACAGTCTTTTCAAGGACTGCGAGCCCGTGGAGGCCTTCATGTGTGGCTCCAAGCATCCCCCTTGTGGCTTTGTCACCATCAAGAGGAGCAACGACAACCTGGAGAAGGCCCAGTCTTACGATGGTGGGTCCTCTCTCCCTCCCTTCCTCCCTTCCTCCCTCCCTGTTGGCTCGCACCCTGTGGAAGGGAGCGCAGAAGTGGAGAGTG
>NW_005803873.1:48830-49376 GCF_000240725.1 Microchloropsis gaditana
CCCAGTACTATTACCAGCCACAGCCGCCACAGCCTCCGCCCCCGAGCCAGAAGAAGAGGCGGCTCCCCGCGGAGATCATCACCAAACCCACTTCCACCAGAGGTTTGGAGCTGCTTGCCATGACCCTCGCGGTGTTGAAAGGTGCTTCTTCCTTCCGCCCTTCCTTCCTCCTACCTTTCTTCCCTCCTTCCTTCCGCCCCTTCCCCTCAATCTCCGCTGATAACCGCAATGCCTACTCATATTTTCTCCGGCTCCATCCTCTTCTCTCCCCCCTCCCTTATCGTTTGCAGATGCCAAGCACCAAAGCCTCCCCCTTTGCTCCCTTGAGCGCGAGGTCCAAGCTCGTATCTCTGCGGTGAGAGATGAGGGAGGGAAGGAGGCGGGAAGCGAGGGAGGGGAAGGGGAGAAGGAGGGCGATAACAATACGCCCGGGCAAAGCAACATGGCTGGAGCAGAGGTTTCGAAGAAGGAGGAGTTAGTGACTGCTGGCGAGATACGGTGAGGAAGAGGGAAGGAAAGAAGGAAGGAGGGGAGGGAGGGAGGGAG
>NW_005803873.1:49386-49838 GCF_000240725.1 Microchloropsis gaditana
GTCCTTCTCTCCTCCTTGGTGCGCCTGGAGCGCCGGCGTCACCGAGATCATCCTCTTCCCCTACCCAACACGCCCAAGGAGGAAACCGACGCGGCTCGGCCTCCCTCCCTCCCTTCCTCCTCCCCTCCCTCCGCTCCCCCCGCTGTGGATACCTCCGATTCTACCACCACCAGTGCCTCCTCCTCTTCTTCCCCTGTCGTGGCTTCCTGCTCTCAAACATCGGAGCAAGGTAAGTCAGGGAGGGAGGGAAAGAGAGAGAGGGAGGGCGGGGGGCAGCAAAACGAAAACATAGCATCGGCGGCGAATCAGCTGGGTCGGCCTCGAAATCTGAGTTCCATCACGCTCACCCCTTTCTTCCTGACCCTTTCCTCGCGGTTTCTTTCTTCTTCCTTCAGTCCCGCACGTCTCCCTCTTCCTCGTCTCTGCGGACCCGCTTCCCGCCCCCCCGCCCC
>NW_005803873.1:49848-50184 GCF_000240725.1 Microchloropsis gaditana
GCCCTCCTTCCACGCCGCGGTCCCTCCCTCTCTCCACGCTTCCACGCCGGTGGGCTGCATCTATGAATTTCTCTGGGGGTTGGCGAGGGAGGTGGCGGAGGAGGAGGGAGGGAAGGATGCCTTGCCGCTTCTGCCGCTGGGTCGCTGCTGGTAAGGGCAGATTGGTGGTGGGCGAGTGAATTGAGCAGGACGGGTGGTATGGAATGGATAGAAGGTAGATGAGAATGGTATCGGTTTTCTTGAGAAACTCTGCGAGACACATGCCCCGGCAGCCCTAGCGCCTGACTTCCACCCTTTCTTTTCTCCCGCCCGCCCGCCCTCTCGTCCCCTCTCCAG
>NW_005803873.1:50922-51796 GCF_000240725.1 Microchloropsis gaditana
CCGGCAATGCGCAGGATCTCCCCAGTCTAACTCCCTCGTTTCCCTTTCCCTCCGTGCTCTCCCGCCACCCCCAGCCATGGACTTGCTCTCCTTCCCTCCCTCTGCCCTGCCCTCCTCCCCACTTCAAGGAGAGGAGGAAGGCCCCGTTCAAGACGTGAGGGAGGGGGAGAGGGAGGGAGAGAGGGAGGGGCGCCCCTCTCGGTCGGCCCCGGCTCAGCTGTCGAACAAGAAGGGAGGAGGGAGCAAGCACAAAGTTGCCGCTCTCAACACTTCCCTCCCTACCTTCTCCTCCTCCTCGACCACGCCCACCCCTGCCTCTGCCCGTGTGAAGGGGAGGGCGGTCATCCCCCTCCTCCGTATTCCCGCCCCCATCGCCTCTTCCTCCTCCTCCTCTTCTTCGTCAACGGGTCGAGGCCGGAGTGCCAGCGAAGGAGGTGGGTGACGTCGGTCAAGTTGGGGGGCGGTAGAGGCAGGACAGGCTGAGCAGGAGCGGCGTATAGGACGCGATTTCGCAGACACGAGCGCGGCCCACACGAGGAATTGCGTCGCAAAAGAGCCCCTGAGTCTCACGCCTTCCTTCCTTTTCCCTTTCCTCTCTCGTTCTGACAGGCGCCCTATCCTCTTTCTCGAGCCCGTACCCGTTCAAACGACGCAAACGATCCTCCTCCAGCGTCAGCGACATCCCCCCCGCCCTGGTGGCGGGCTACCTCCGGCCCTCGCCCTCCCCCTTCCGAGACGAGAAGGAAAAGCTTCGGCATCTAGAAGGTCTGACGGTGGAAGAGCTGCAACGGAAAGCGCGAAAGCGGGGCCAAATCCGGGCGGGGTCGTGGGGGGGGAGCGGGGTCTCCCACGTGGATGGGAGGGAGGGAGGGAG
>NW_005803873.1:51806-56199 GCF_000240725.1 Microchloropsis gaditana
CCTCTGTCGGCGCCGCGCCCGCCTGGGAAGTGATCTCGTCATCGCCGCCCTCTTCACGGCTCTGGGGCTCCTCCTCCTCCTCCTCGAGGTCTTTTGGCTCCCTATGGGTATCTGCGTCTGCCTCGCCACCCTCGTGAGCACGGGCCGCTGCAAGGAGGCAGTGTCTGCCTTGTTTCTGCCTGGGTACATGCTCAATGCGGTCATGAAAGGGAGGGTGTAGCCTGGCATCTCCGCCCATCCTCCCCCCCGCCCTCTTCCCCTCCCTCCTCACTGGCTCCCTTTCGTCCGACACTCTGGCCGAGAGGGACAGCAGTGTCAGATGTGGGGGAGGATGTGGGGCAATAGAGACGGAGGAAATGAAGGGAAGGCGTAGGGCAACGCGGAGGGGAGAGAAGGCGGAGGGTCGGTGCGAGGCCCCAGAAACACAAGAGCAGCAGCTGAGACTGAGGGACTCAGACGCGCTTGATGAGTGTGGCGTGGTCCGATGCGGGTTTGTCAGCGGGCAGTGTGGGAGGGATGGGGTGACGTAGCAAGCAAGAGAAAGAGACGCGCCTCGTGAAGCCTCTGTGATACCTCGTCGGGTCTGGAGGGTGGTGGTGTGACAGTCCCCCTGGGGACACTTCGAAGCGCCTTGGGGACGGGAGGGAGGAAACTGTGGGGAGGCTGTTGCCCCGCGCGTACATCCTTAGAGTAGAAGCGCCTGGCATATTTCCTGGTCCCAGCGCGGACTTCACAACTTTCTCTCGGGCCAGGCCACGGCGGATTTTCGCTTGAAGTTTTCCAGATATGCCCGGGAATGAATGAACAACCCACAAAGAATTGAATGATCAAACGATAGATTAGGACCGGAGGTAGGAAACTCGGTAAAGGGAGTATTGTAACGATGCGCCGGTGGGCGGCGGACTCTGCGTGGGCTTTTGAACAAGATACGCAATCAGGCAAAAGAATATACAGGGATCGAGGACTCGGTAATCGCGTCGCCTTGACCGACACAAACGTTTCTGGAAGGGGAGGGAAGGGAAGAGATCCCTCTGCTGTGCCTCTCCGGTCTCGAGAGGAGACGGAGAAAGAAAGATCAATGACACAGCAAGACGCTCGCACCAATGCCATTTCTCATTTCACTTTCTTTAGCGTTCCATCTTACTCTGATTGCTCTTATTATTACTCTTGCTGTGGCTTTTCCCACTCCAGGCTCATAAAAGCCTGGAGGTTGCTCCGCAGTTCTCTCACACCCTCTACAGCTTGTGTCACGTCGGAGGCACGGGCGCCTTTGTTTACCTGAATCCACGCGGAGACAGGGCCGAGAGGGGGGGAGGGAGGGGGAAAAGGAGGAAGAAAACGAGGAGAGAGGCAGGGGAAGGTTGAGGGGCCAAGACTTTTAAACCGGCGGCACAAAATAAGCGCCTTGCGCCTGCCTTCCATCTCTTCGATACCTCCCAGCCCGCGGAGGGACTCCAATGGACGGAAGAGGGGGGTACGGACCTTGATGAGGCTGTACATGGTCGCTTCCCGGATCGAGTTCGCGGACTTCTTGTCCACCAGACCCTTCCGGGCCGTCCCCATCAAGTCTCCTCGCAAGTAGGCGTCAAATTGCCTCGAGGTCTGGAACGATTAGGGAGGATAGTTCACGGGCAGGAGGGGGGTAGGTTGCGAGGTGGGAAGACAAGGATACGAAGGAGTCGATCATTTACGAGGGAGGGCACACATATCTCTGCACAAGTTCTGCCATTGTGTAAGACTCAGCGTCCATACTCATCTTTTCCCTACCTACATCCCATCCGTTGTCACCCTCGATCCTCTCCGATTACTTGCCAACACCTTATTACCTGTTTTAGTGTCTCCCAGTCAGCATTCTCGATTGCCGTCTCTAACCGCTGAATATTCTTTTCTTCTTTCAACTCCGCCTCCAGTTTGGCTCTCGCCTCCTCAATCGCAACGATCTTGTCATCAGCTGCTAACGCGGGTGCAGGAGGTAGAAATACCGAGGAGGACAAAGAGAAGAGGACACTCGAAACGGCGGCAGCTTGTTGAAGGAGAGCGCCTCCTCTGTGTCTGAAGGCTTCCCTTGGAGCGCTTTGCGAAGGCTCCAAATGTTGTTTTCTGGCTCCCTTTGCTTTCATGGTGGGACAAAGGCGCGGTTGCCATGAATATACGGAAGCAGGATCGACGAGGAGGAAGAGTAGGCAGAGAGAGATGCTGCAGGTCGTTTTTTGTCGTCGGATCCCTCCTTCACATTCTCGTCGATGCGGCGTCGATATCCCACACTTCTCCATGTCTGCAACTATCGAGTACATCGAAATGTAGGATGGGGGAGAGTCAGGTTTTGAGGCAACTGCGCGGGAAGGGGCATCGAGACGGAGGAACTTGAAGATCAAGGACAAGGACACGGTGCTGCTTGGATACGGGGGAGGTCGGCGCATGCCTGGCTTCCCCGTGCGACACCAAGGAGCGTCCTTCCTTCCCTTGGTTCCTCTGAAACGCCCTGATATCAAAAATTGTACGGTGCGTTGCGGATCTTGATGCTGCGTGTGGCACCGATCGCGGCGTCTGAAGGGATCAAGTCGCTGGACAGGCGAGCGTCGCCAAGTTCGAGGTGGGTCAGGAGGGTAACGACACAAAATGTGCCTTGGAGACATCGAAGAGACGTTAAAGACAAATATGGGTCTTGTTTGAGCGCTTAAAGTGACAAGGAGGACAAATCTCTTGCATGGGCAATGCATCAAAAAGATCTTATTTATGTCTACAATTTCCGTTGCATTCCCTTCCACGGTTCAGTTACGACGTAAGTACTCTTTCGCAACTCAGACAAAAACACAAGGTAAAGGAACCACAGGCCTTAAGAACGACTGCTATTGAAACATTGCTTTATGTCAGATGAGGTTAGGACGTAAAGGAAGAAACAGATGATGTGTATGCGACCTCTTGCAACAAGTCTCTTTTTACATCCCTCTCAGTTGTCATCATCATCCAGTACAATTACTTCGACCGTCTTCCTCCCAAGCCCTTTCTCCTTAGTGTCAGAGGTAAATTCACGCTCGTCCCATCCTCTTCCTCTTTCCTGCACTTTCCCATCGCTGTTCAACCCTTTTGAAAGCTCCTCCCACCTCAGGACCTGCTCCTCTACGTCGATCTTTTCGAAGTCAAAAGTTTTACGCTTGCCTCCCACCCCTCCCTCCAAGCGTCTTTTATTTGGAGGAAGAATCTTGAGGCGCTTCTCTTCCCCCCTTCCCAAGTAGCGATCGAGGCGCGATCTATCGTGGGACAGGTCCATGTCAGCCAGGAAATGCTTGAGTTGTCGCTCAACCCCTTTCTCGTCCCCTGCGCCCACGGTTGGTATAATTTTCCTGTCGCGGAGTAGAAGAGGGTCCAGAGAAGTAAATGACAAGGAAATTTGCCGTAAGCGCCGTTGCAATGGAGATAACCATCGCGGGAAAACGTATGGGCTGGGGGTGCCCCCGAGACTTCTGGACTCATTGAAACACGCCCCAGGCGATACATCCAGCACCGACACGCGTCACCCTCGTCACCCTCTTTATATTTTGTACCTGGGACGAATCGCCCGCACAAAGCTTCTCAGCTCCGTGTAGGAGGAGTGCTCTGAATAGGGTACCCAGTAGAGCTTCGCGCCATTTTGGGGGTTCACCCAGGGGGTGTAGGAGGAGGGCGAGGAGGGGCAAGCGTCCCGAGCCGTCTTCCTATTCCGCAGGTAGCTCCATCCTGGGAGAGGTAGAAAGCATTGAGGACGAAGGATCATGCTGAAGAGTGGACGAACGTAAAGGGGACACGGCAAGACCATCTCTGTGCCCGTGCACGCCAGGGCCCGCTCCCTCCCCTACGCCTCGACCTCCTCGTCCCTGTCGCCCTACCTGTCGGTCGAAAGCCCACGACGGGACGACACGCGTCGTCCCCCTCCTTCTCTTCCTCCTCCTCTTCCTCCTCTTCCATAACCCCCGCTCCCTCCTCCTCCTCCATCTCCCATCCTCCCTCGTCGTCCCCCTTCTCTCCCACCTCTGTCTTCCCTTCCCCCACGCCTTCCTCTCTCCCCTCCTTCTCCTTTCCTTCCTCACTCTCCTCGTTCGCCCGATCCATCTCCCATCCACTGTGCTCCTCATTTCCTCCCACATCTTTCCCCTCCTCCCCTTCTCTCCCCTCCTTCCTCCCCTCCACGCCCCTCTCTTGTCCCATCCGCCTCGCTCCTGCCCGTGGCCCCATCTTCTCCGGCCGCAGCCTCCCCAGCCACGACATGCGCACGTGCGTGCCCTCCATTTCCGAGACGAACACCTCCTCGTCCCACTCCGACGCCAGCCGCAAGGTCCTCTCCTTGTGTTTGTCTGCGTATACCTTGCTGCCTGCAGAGTGCGAACAAGCCAGGGCCGGGGGGGAGAAAGGCTGA
>NW_005803873.1:56209-59214 GCF_000240725.1 Microchloropsis gaditana
ATGTCATCTGTATGCATCATGCCCGATACAGGGTTGGCCCTCTGTCTTTGATACTCAATCTCTCTCTAAATACCATCCTTTCAGCCATCATCCTGAACTGGCCCTCCGCCTCCCCCGCCTCCTCTCCCTCCTACGACCCGACCACCTTCACGCTCGGCGTCCTGCCCGTCCTCCTCGCCTCTCTCACATCGGGTACGGTAACGAAGGGGATGAATCTGACGCTTGCGTAACCTCAGCATCTCCTACAGGCGGCCGTCATGCCCACTCATTCCTTAATCCTCTCCCCGCCCATTTTTTCCCCCTCCAGGAGTATGTGCTGCCCTCACGCAAAAGACTTTGCAAGGCGCCTCTCGCAACAGCTACCTCTTCTCGGCCGAGCTTGCCCTTTACGGCCAAGTCTGCCTGTCCGTGATCGTCGTCAGCAAGTACTTTTTTTCTTCCCCAGGTGGGTGCATTTCCCATCGTTGTCCAGGGTTTGCTATCTTTTGCTGGGTTCTTGATTTGTACGCCGTTTCTATTTTTCCATGGCTGCCTATGTTTGCGCATGTTTTCCTCGGAGAAGACTAACCACTTGGGGGGGACCGATGCCTCGCCTGGAAAGCACTCTCTCGGACGGAGCTCTCTTCCTTCGACTTTGCGTACTTGGCAAATGCTGCACGTCCATCACTTCAAACTGCATCATTTGTCACCGGTCATTTTTTTCTTTCAAAATTTTTGTTACATTACTCATTTATTTCCTCCATCCCCTGATTATTGAGTAATGGCTTCCTTCTTTTCAGAGGAAAAATCATTCTGCTCATAAAGACGTGTTCTGCGAATGTTCTGATTGCGACTTTTATGCACAGGTACCTCCTCGCTCTCCTTGCCGAAGAATTTGAGCCCTCTTGCTCTTCTACCTGTCGTCATCAATGCCGCAGGAGGCATCATTGTTGGTCTTGTCACCAAATACGCGGGAGGTAAGAGTCGAGAGAGAACCACCACTCGGATTGCAGAGGACATGGGACAAAGCCGATGTAAAAGTTTTAAACGTATCTCTTTACATTTGGGGGCTATGTATAGGTGTAAAAAAAGGCTTTGCACTGATTGCAGGCATTGCTTTAACAGCTCTCTGCCAGTCAATGATGCAGCGTACCCCGCCCTCCCGAGGCCATCTTCTTGCTGCTTGCCTTGTCGGATATTCCACCTTTCTTCACGCGAAGTACAATGATGCCTGGTATGTGGAACGCGCGAAAACTCGGAAATCAGTAGAAAAGAATGAGTAAGAAACGACTATAGCGCGGAAGACTGTGCGATGCTACGAATATCTTGAAGAAAGTATTGAATAGATGAGCTAGAAATTACGTGTGAAAACCAGCATGTGTATTTTTGCTTATGTGAGCGGCCGTCACAGAGGTCTTTCTTGCACCATTTCTCGACATTATTTCTTTTTTGCGAAATTTAGTTCATAATGGTTTAAATAACCGTTACTCAGCCAAACCGTTAGTTGACTCTGGAAGAGTTGTCGCTGCGTCTGTTCCATGTCCTCTTTGCGAGTGAAAGCGGCTCCTGTATACGATATCCCGGCTTGATTCACAATTTTCCACAATATAATAGGCTTCTGACATGGCAGAGTGCTTACTGAGTGCTTTTAACGAACCAATTCAATTAATTGTACTCTCTGGAACAAACAGCCAGACCCTGAACCTCCCACATGCTCTTGATGACTTCTGCCATGATGAATTCCGCTCGCTCACAGAGCCTTTTCCATTGAAAGATAGATACATACTGATAAGACACAAATTGATTATTGTCTTACCGTTCACCCCTCCCGAATTATTTTATCATTACAGATACGCAGGCACAGATTGGCATAGCTGGGTCCCGGTTACAAGGGACCGCATTGTGAACTGTCTAAGCCGCGCATGGTCGCTTTTCACCCTTAAATATGGGGAACATCACAAGCAATTTAGCTTTAGATAATATCTACCCCGCAGCTACGACCACACAACCCGATGATATTGCAGAAAGAGATAGGGATAGCAACGTGGGAATCGCCCCCATCGAAGAGGATCGTAAAAATGACTGTATTCCCGCCACTCCGCAACCATCAGCCCTTCCTTCCTCCGCTATGCCGTCCATTACTCTGCCATCATTACCACGCGAGTCTCAAACCTCACATCCCGTCGTCTGTTCACCATCTAGCCCCACCAGCCACGAACACACTCCCACACCATGTAATCAAATTCAGAGCATACCGCTTCCCAAGAGCACCCCCCCCGCGTACCACGACCCATCGGACGAAGAAGAGGATGACGAGGAAGAGGATGGGATACAGCACGCACATACATGCGCTGTCTGGTTGCGCCGTCAAGGGCCTCGGAGCGTCAGCTCGGCTGCCTCCGTGGCGTCATCTACCCCCTCCCAACGTTCGGACCCCGTTCTCTCCCCTAAACCGCATCCTCCTCATCAAGAATCTTTTTTACATCCAAATGTTGCAACGGCTTGTCCACTCAACTCGCCGCACCTGCTAGCCCTGCCTTTGCGGGCGAACATGGCCTCCAAACCAGGGTATGGGGAGGAAGGCGTGGAGAAGAAAAGTGGAAGGGAAAGGCCGGAGGAGGGGAGGCTGTATTCTCCGCATTACACCATCACCTTCGATAATGTCGAGCAGGAAAAAGTAGACGAGAAAGAAGGGCGGGATCGGGATGAAGCGAGCCAACCTCCCACGGGAGGGCGGAGCCCCTTCCTTTCCATGTCTCTTAGCTCTCCTTTTCGCGCCTCGCTCAGAAGGCATGTGCATGCATTCGCGACCCCCATGCCAGCCGTCATGAATCCTCCTGCCAATGCCCACACTTCGGTGAGGGCAGCAGTGCGTGCGCTAGTGGCGTCAAAGCCGGGGAGAAAGGAAGGGGAACGAGGGGAGGAGGGACGAGGGGATGGGGAGGGAGCGAGGACGAACCGAAGGCCCCGGGGGGGAAAGGGCGAACAATCGGACGCGGGCGAGGAGGATGCCGAGGAGACCAAGG
>NW_005803873.1:59224-60117 GCF_000240725.1 Microchloropsis gaditana
ACCGGGAGTGCCCCAAGCCAGGCTGCGGGCGCATCATTAAGGGCTGCGCCTGCTCCCCCGCCCTCACGTGCCCGGACTGCCAGACCCGCTTCTGCTTCTTCCACTCAAGCGCCCACCCCGACAAGTCCTGCTGGCAGTACGCGCTCCGACTGCGGAAGGCGACACATCAGGTCGAGGGAGGGAGGGACTTAAAGCGTGGGGCGGGCGCGGGAACAGTGCGGGCCACCGCCAAGGCTCTCCATCACCCTTCCTCCCTGACCCTGTCCTGTTCCCTTCCCTTCACAGTCCCAGCGGGCCGTCCTGGCCATCTCCCGCCGTTGCCCTCGCTGCTCTGCCCCCACGGAGAAGAGTGGCGGCTGCAACCACATCACTTGCTCGAACTGCTTCCACCAGTGGTCTGCTTCCCTTCCTGCGTCCTATTTTCCTCCCTCCCTTCCTCCTTCCCTGCTTTGATCTTTTCCTTTCCTCCTTGCCTCCTGTCCCGCTCACGCCCTCTTTTCCCCCTCCTCCTCCCATGCAGGTGCTGGCTCTGCGGAGCCTTGTATCGCGACGGGCACTACGACACGTATAATATCTTCGGCTGCCCCGGTAGGATCATGTCCCTCCTTCCCTCCCTCCTCCCCTCCCTGCCCTCCGTCGACCTCATACCGCCCCCTCCCTTCCCTCCCTTTTCTGCCCCCAGGCGCCCAGTTTTCCCGGCTCGGCGACGTCCTCTTCCCCGGTTTTGTTCTCCGCCTCGTCGTCATCCCCCTCCGCCTCGCCTGCGTCCTCTTCCTTCTTCCTTTCTCCATGGTCACCGCCGCCCTCGTGGTCGCCGGCTCCTTGCTTTGGTAACATTCCCCCTCCCCTCTCTTTCTGGGCCGTGGGGACCGATGCCTCGCCTGGAAAGCACT
>NW_005803873.1:60417-60852 GCF_000240725.1 Microchloropsis gaditana
CTCTCAGGGTGCCCGCCGCGGTCTTCCTCCTCCTCCTCGCCCCCTGCCTCTCGGCCCCTCAGATCCAGACCTCCCTTCCCTGCCTCATCCCTTTCTCCCATGCCGCAAACGATTCCTACACAACGCGACGCCCAACCTGGCAGGTACTGCCAGGGCAAAAGAGGGAAAGAGAGGGGAAGGGAAGGGGAAGGGAAGGGAGGGAGGAGGGAGGGAAAGAGGAAGGAATGGAAAGAGCATGAGGAAGGAATGGAATGAGCGCGTGGGTAAGCGAGTAGTCGCTTTGCTCTCTTTGGGTCAAAGGGCCGAGCACGATGGAATACGAGCCCTCGGACGGACCCGAGGTAGGTTGTCAGCCCCACCTCACCATCCGGAGGCCTCCCTCCCGCCTTCCCTCCCTCCCTCCCTCCCTCCTCCCTCCCTTCCCCTCCCTCCAGT
>NW_005803873.1:60862-60992 GCF_000240725.1 Microchloropsis gaditana
TCCCATCGTGTAGATATGATCGTCGTCGTAGCCCACCCAGGTCGATATGCTGGTTTCCGCCGGCACATTTGCTCGCTTCTTCAGGACTTTCATGCCTAAGAGAGAAGAGGCGGAGGAAAAAGGGAGCGCA
>NW_005803873.1:61002-66213 GCF_000240725.1 Microchloropsis gaditana
GCGACGGCGCGGAATAAGATTTACTCTTCAAAGGCACGCCTCCGCAAGCAAAATGCAACGATGCTGGCAGACTTCCGTCTCGCTTTCAATTACGACTACACATCTCTTTATACACCTCTTTGCTCTCTGACTCTATCCTTCTCCCCCCCCTTCTTTCTCTGTGTTGTTTCTCCCTGCTTCTTACCTTCGGCAGCGATGGAGTCAAGCGCTGTCTTAACTCCCTTGTTGGTGCCCACCACGATCTGCGCCAGGCTGTTGCCCGTCTTCACGGGCTGAGAGTCATACTCGTAACTGAAAGGAGGAAGAGGAAATAGAGACAAGCAGGATGGAGTTGAGACGGATTTGAGGGAGCAGGCGCCTTGGGCGGTCAAGGGGTGTAATCGAAGCCGAAGGTCGACGAGGAAGAGATCAAGTACTTGGGGAGAGCGCGCAAGGAGTAAGAGAGATTGTAACGAGGAATGTAGGGAGGAAGCACGGAAGGGACGCACTTGAGGAGGAGGGCGGTGGCGGGCACCCGCATCATGTGGAACTGGGGCTGCTTGAGTTTCTCGTGGACAAAGCCCATCGTGTAGATGTGGTCGTCATCGTAGCCCACCCAGGTCGATATGCTGGTTTCTGGCGGTACATTTGCGTGCTTCTTCAGGACTTTCATGCCTAAGAGAGAAGAGGCGGAGGAGAAAGGGAGCGCAAGGGAAAGGGATATTTGCGAGGGGCATGAGAGGGCGCAATGCGTGGCGTGTGAGCGGGTCTGGGTCAATCTCTAAAGACTTCTATAGAAATACTGTTGGAGGAGCAAGCAAGCAAAGGAAAGGACAAGGAGGAGAGGGAAACGCGCACCGAGCTTGTTGTAGAAGGCAACGGCCTTCTCTGTGTCGAACACGCGGAGGGTGACAGAGGAGAGGACGTCCTTGCTCTCGCCTTGAATGAAGGTGACCTGAGGGCGAGAAAGACAGGCAACCAGAGCGGGAACGACAAGGAAGTGAGTCGTTGGATCCTTGGTTGTCGGCATAAGATGTGCCGACCCGGCCCCTCTCTCTCTTTCTCTCTCTCTCCTCCCTCCTTCCCTGTCACGTTTCTTCCCATTCCTCCCTCATTCCCTCCCTCGCGCCAAAGCTTATTTTCCGGAATCGCCTTCAGTCGCACCTTGTATCCGTCTGGGTCTGTCACCACGGCTTTTACCTCAGTGTTCACTTCCTGCGCGTCCTAGAGGGGTAAAGACGGAAGCGGAGAGGAGAGGAAAAAGAGCGGTGAGGGCTCAGCAGGCGTCGGCTTCTGCGTCTCGCCATTTGTTGCCTTTGGACTGAGAGCTGAGAGCAGAGAACAAAGAAGCTGATGCCAGAAAGGCTGACTTTCAGGCCCAAACAGTTAGGCACATCAAGAGCTAGTCGCGTTGAAAGAGAGAGGACCAGGAGGAGGGCTGCACAAAGGGGTAGATGGGGCAAGCGAGCAGGAGGCTAGAGAGAAAAGGCGCTAGACGGAGGGAGGGAAGGCGGGGCATGCACCTGGTCGGGGACCTGCGTGGCCGGAAACTCGACGGTCGCCACGGCCTTGAGCTCTTTTCCGCCCGCGTCGGTCGCCTTGGCCACGGCTTTCTGCACGTCTGGCACTAGGAACGTGGTTCTGGGTCGAAGGAGGGGAAGGAGGGAGAGAAGGAGGGAGGAAGGAAGGAGGATGAGAAGGGAAAATGAAAAGTATGCAGGGAGAGTCGAGCGGTCTGGTCATTACTCATGATGACCTGCGCGCACTCCGACCTCCAACCACGGTCCTCGGTCAATGAATCCTGGAGGGCTACCACCGCCCCGCCCTGGATTGAGGGTCCTGCCTACTCTTCCTCCTTCCCGCATCCTTTTGTCCTCGCTTTTCTGCCCCCTAGTCGCCTCTGTACTTTACCGCTCTCTTCTCGCAAGAGCCCAAGTCACCACCAGAATATCTTCATCGTCCCCTGCTCTCCTATCCACGTCCGTCCCCACCATCTTCACTACCAAAGCTAACACACCCTTGCCTCCATCTTAACCCCCACCACCCCCTCCTCCCTGTCCACCCTCTGCCCCCTGTCCTACCCGCCGTAGCCATCGCCAAGCGAGACGGGGCTCGAGTCTTGTACGAACTGGAGCGCCACGTTCTGCCCGTACTCCTCCGAGCTGTAAGGAAGGAAGGACCGCGAGGGGATAAAATTGGGTTATTCGGCGAGTAACGTAGGCAAAGTGCCGACAAAAAGCATCTGACAGCCTTTTCCTGGCAAAATATTCTGATGTGGAGCGCTCCAAAGCGCTTTCCCCCCCCCTTGCTTCTTCCTCCCCTCTCTTCCATCTCTAACCCTCAAGCGCACCCGAAGCCCATGACGGAGGCGGAGTACTCGGGCGTGACTTTTTCCCTGAGGTTGATCATGCCAAGGGCCTCATAGAACTTGACAGTTTTCTCCAAGTCGGCGACACGGCACTGAAGGAGCGCGAGAGAGAGAGGAAGGGAGGGAGGGAGGGAGGGAGAGAGGGAGAGGGAGGGGGAACGAGAACAAGTTGGAAGGGGGAAGAGCGACATGAAATTTAGTTTCCTCGAGCCTCGCGCAAGTGTCTGCCAATATAAACGCTGAAAGACTGTGCAACGCGCAGACTACTCGCACAGGATTGTAACCCTTTCCTCTTCCCATTCCGTCTTTCGCGCGCCCTCCTGACGCATGCCATCCCCTTCCTATCAACCTCCTCTCTTCCCCCCCAGCCACTCACCACCACGTTCAACAGGCGCGCGTGCGCGAAGGGATGCGAGTTTGGGACAAAAGTAGTATGGCTTTGGTCGGGTGCCGTGCTGCCAACGGACTCTGTGGCCGCCATCTCCTCTTCTGTCAACTTCGCGTAGTCCTAGCCAGGGGGAGAGGCGATGAGGATATCAGTAAAGGAGCCCTAGGGCGATCAAACCTTTCCTCCCCAGCAAGCACATGCATTCGATTTAGTCCTACCCGACCAGGCACTCTGCTCCTTCCTTTTCACACATTCCTCACCTTGACATCGGGGCGCAGGATGAAGGTATCCTCGGGCAGCACCTCGTACTGCTCCTCCGCGTCCCATGCTGTCTTTTCCTTCTTTGTAGCCGTTAAGGGCGCGGCGAGGGCTTTCCTGTTGACTGTCAGAGAGGGGAAAGTCGAGGTCCCTGTCGCGGAGGACAGGACGGGATCAGCGTGCGGATCGCGTAACGGAAGCCAGGAGTATCGGATGTCAAATGTTCCCGTGTTATTTCCTACCCTTATGCACGCCTACACCTCTCTCTATCTACATGGTCACCGCAGACACCTGTCCAGTTTCCTGGAAGTTACGTACCTGCGCGACAAGAGAGGGAAGGAGGTAGGAACGCTGTAGCCAAAGAGGCGAGCGAGCAGGCCACACCCGCGGCGATCCAGACACGCAGAGACATCTGAAAAGTACAGGTATAGGTACCAGACCTATGTCAGAATGTCAGTATGGGGAAATGGGAGGAGAGAGGTCGAGCTATGAGTTTCCCTCGGGTTTCGGGATCCACGAGGTCTTCCTAACCCCGCCAGACAAGCAAGCTCCAGCCTCTGGGAGATGAGCAGCGCTACCCTTTCCACTTTGGCACAGTTTTAAAAGAAAGGGCGACAACGACACGTGAAAGGCCATGGCCTGAGGTGGGAAGGCTCTTTCGCGCTATTTTATCGTATTCGCATCGGGAATGCGGCCTCCAAGGACAAAGGCAACCTTGGTGCAAGAATTCCGCGTCTCATTTGAAGACTCTGAGACAGGATACTCCCCTGTCCCTTTCCAGGCCCTAAGCCAATGCTCGCACGCGTGCTATTACCACTCTCGTCCCATTGTAATACCCCCCAGCGCCTACTGAACCCTCCCTCCTGCCTTCTCAACCGCCACCACCGGTGGAAGTGCGAGGAAGACGCCAGCCTCGGTGCAAATACCTTTCTGGAGTTGTACGTTGGAGGGGGGCACTGGGCGATCGGACAAGCTCGCT
The DNA here is from genome assembly GCF_000240725.1 of Microchloropsis gaditana. NCBI lineage: Eukaryota > Eustigmatophyceae > Eustigmatales > Monodopsidaceae > Microchloropsis > Microchloropsis gaditana. The sequence goes on from NW_005803873.1 coordinate 64,975, forward strand.
CTAACCAGTGACTCCATTATCTCCCCTGCCACTTATCCCCAATAGTCCTGCCTTGTCCAGTGCTCGCGCTCAGGGTGGCTTTCAACAAAACTGAGACGGAAGTAGTGTTTTGTTCGTATTGCGGAATTCTACTTTGAGTGTTAGACGATAAAATTCCTTCTTGACGCGATGCACGACACCTGTACCACAGCGCAAACCTCCCCACCTACATCGCTGCAACTCTTCTCCCACCCGCTTTTTCCTCAGGACACTTCCTCTCGACCACCACGCGCACAAGATCATCTCCTGCGCGTCCTTCGAACTCATCGCGGTCAATTGATAGGATGAGTGCTGGAGCTACGAACCTGCCATCCCCGTCTTCTGCCTCCTCCCCCTCTCCCCCCCGCCGTCGCCGCCCTGCCCCCCGCTCGACACCTTCTCCCCCCCGCAGAGCACGAGGACACAGAACTTCATCGGTGTCTCGTACCGGCAGTGTCTTTCAGTCGGGATATTTTTACATGTGCGTGCAACATTTGGGACGTTTACGCCGGGGAGGGGTCCGAGGACGAATGTAGACCCGACATGTCACGGGGACGTGCGACATAATTCACAGCGCCCTTTCTTCGCAGGCACCCTCTTCTAAGGGCTCATAGTTCACGCCCCTTGATTCTTCTCCGCCTCCCTTTCCCTTCTCCCAGGTCCCTCCTAGCCCTCCAGTTCGGCCTCCAGCCTCTCTTGGTCCGTGCTTTCATTCCCACGAGCCTGCCCAAGATGCTCGTGGTTATGGCCACCGAAAGCGTCAAGATCCTCCTCTGCGCCCTAGGGCTCTGGGTTACCGAGACTAAGGACAGCCGAGCCAAACTATGGGCGACATGGACAGTGCGGTAGGCGAGGCACTGAATCAGGCGTCCCTTCTCTGTCTGCCTGCGCTCTCCCCCTCTTCCCTCCTCCTCATCCTTCCTCCTTCCAGTCGCCATATGTGTTCGCTAAATTTCTCATTTTCTGGCTTTTGGATCTATCTGCCGGCCTTGGCCCCTGCTCATCCCCCTGTCACCCTCCCCCTGCCCCCCCTCCAGAGAAAGCCTCCGTGTTGCCGCTCTCCCTGCGTCCCTCTACGCCCTCCAAAACACCATGGCTCAATTTGGCTATCAGTACCTGGACTCCCTCTCCTTCAATCTCCTTAATCAGACCAAGGTGGACCCCCCGGCCCCCAACACCGTTTTGTCCTTTTTCAGCATGTTCATCCCTCGATTCCTCCAT
>NW_005803873.1:67302-72290 GCF_000240725.1 Microchloropsis gaditana
CCCCTTGCCTCCATCTTAACCCCCACGACCTCCTCCTCCCTGTCCACCCTCTGCCCCCTGTCCTACCCGCCGTAGCTTGGTTGGACAAGTTGGAAGCGGGGTTGGCGGAGTGAGTGCGGAGGAGATAAAATGAGCAAGTGCATCAAATCAAATAAAGAAGAGAAAGGAAGAACTCGCGGGTTTAAATGTCTGTGGAGCCCTCGTTGTTGCATTTGTCGTGTTTGAGTCCTACTACCCCCTCATGCCCACCTCTTCTTCATAACCCCGGCCACTGTACATGTCTTTGAAAGTGTCTTTTGAATATTTTTATACATCTATACAGGGTCCCAAAAGCTAGTCCTGCGGTCCGCCGGCTCCTCCCCTCTTTATTTGGTTCTCCCTAATGGCGGCCTGGTACGGTTTGAAGTCCTGCGTTTGCGTCAGTCGCAGGTCATACTTGTACCGCTCCACCTCCGCCCTCAGACGCTCCTCCGACAACCTTCGCTCGCCCTCGACGCGCGCGACGTCTGCTGTGGCATTGTCGTGAATGCGCTTGATCTCCGTCTGGTCGACTGACCACGCTCGTAGATAACAAGAGTGGAGGTGTCCTTCTTTGGGACGACTTCATGCGACGAGAGAATGACAGACATTAGGAATCCTCCAAATGTCGTCTCTGACTGATTGTTGTAAACATTGAAGGTGAAAGCCGCGTTGGGCTTCTCGACCGGGAAGAACTCATCAAACAGGTAGCCTACAAAGTAGCTTGTTGGCCAGACTGTTGCGCGCTGCAAGGGCATCTCTGTAAAGACGTAGGTATCCGCATCCATATCTGTTGTGCGGAGGTAATATCGTCCTGCTGTCATTTCCAACGTGCAGTGCTGTACCATCTGAACAGAAGCCTTGGGGCCTCCAAAGAGTCCTGACTTTCTTGTAAGCGAGTCTCGCACTCTTGAAGCTGTTTCTTGAGCTTTCTCTTGCTAATCCACCTTCTCTTTCATGGTTTCAAAAGTAATTTACGCTCCTCGAAATGACCATCGCGTGTTGCATTTATCGACGATTCTTGAAATGCCGTCTTACTGTAGTCAGGGTTTTCCTCAGGTAAAACGGTCAAAACAAGATGAGGAGCCTCGTGGATCTCTACAGCTCGTCCCGCACCTTTTGGCGGTGGACTGTACATGCTCTTTCAATCTGGTGTGGAGCTCATGCTTTTCGTCCATCCCCCGAGATTGTTGCACGACTGGAAGCCTGGCAGGTTGACACTCGACGTGCAAGGCAAAGAGCGCTAGCAGAGCAAAACACACTTTGAAGGGAACGAAAATCATGTTCCCTTGTCTACGGGATGAAAGAGGAATATAGACAAATGAGACTCAATCGAACAATATCAAAGTAATGGTACACCACAGGGAGCCCAGCGCGACCAAGTTTCCGAGGAGGCAACGAGAGTCGTTTGAAGCACAGTTCCAAGGTCGTGTCATTTACGACATTACGTTTGTCACTTGATTGATCCTGTCGTTATCAAAGTAGACGGCGCGACACATGCGGATCTCGTGCATCATTTACGTCTCGTGAAAAGGGATGCATCAAGCATCCGTAGGTGCGTTGAGCGAGGACGAATGATCGAATCTTCTTGACAATATCGCCTTCACGAAAAACATTAAACACATATGCTAAAGAATAACATCGAGGATAAATATACATAATACTTCAGTACTTACTGTAAAGAAAATTCAGGCAACAAGGTCACATATAGATTGAATCGACACAGCGAGCACACAGCGTCAATCTGCGAAATTGGAAATTCTCCGGTTGAGCGGTCGAGGAATCCTTGGCTTCGGGGGATAAGGCGGATTTCCCCGAGCGGTTGCATCCGAATTTCTCTCTCCCATACCACGGCTATGTTGTCCTTGCAATGAACAACTCCTATCCTGGCAAATGAATATGCTTAAGTCACGTATCGGGATTTCTGCAGACTTGCGGATCCTAGGTTGGCTCGATGCAGAGCGGCAAGTTGGGGACGCCGCCTCAAAACTCCAGCTCTCCGTAATTTGGGCTTATTCGCTTTTGCTCTCCGTTCCGACACTCACATCTTTCTTTCGAATGTATTGAAAGCCGCTTTTTTTGTTGAGTTTTACCAGCTCAACGATCATCATTCAGGAGAGGTGATATCCTCAGTCGGGCTAGCTCGCTTGTGCTTTGTACCTCGTCACTAAGCTCTTTTCCTTTGCTTGAGCTCGGTCAGCTCACCGGTCGTTGTTCGAGGAATGTGATACTTTTCAGGACGAGATGCGTCCTCGTCTCGCCCTCGTAAGGAACTCTTTAAATTCTCTCTCTCTACATGGAGCAGGGCTCATGCAGTCATCTCTCTATTGTAGAGACTCAAGACAAAGGACATAAGAAGAGGGTTGACTTGTAGAAGGAGAAGGCAAGGGAGGAGAGGAGGACAAGAGGGAAAGAGACTAGGTGGACCCGCTGGGAACGACTGTGATTTGGGTAGATGGGCTTAAAGGACTGTTAGTTCGTCGAAGGAAAGAAAGGAAGTGTGTAAATTATCCACACGGAACTACATATTGGACGCGAGAAAAAGGAATACTCCCTTTCGCTTTCATGCATTGACCGCACCTCCCATCCATGGCAGCGGCACAGATGTCATTCCAATGAAAAACATTCAATGGGGGCCAAACAACATCTATAACGTGAGAGAACATACCCGTATACGAGCAAAGTGACCGATAGACATGAGTGCAGCCTCCTTCGTTTTGTCCTTTTTCAGCATGTTCATCCCTCGATTCCTCCATCCCGCTCACTTTCTCCCTCACACAATCACAAACACATGTCGACATTTCATCGCCTTCATATAGATAACACACAACGATAGCATTTCCGACCATGCACGCATCCCTCGCAGGACAGCCAATCCAAGGTTTTTCCAGTCTAAGTTTTTGTCACTGCCGAAGTTTACCGGCATTTCGGCGCTGTTGCCTCTTCTCCCATCCCTACCTCTCTCCCCCCCCCTCCTCTTCCGCCTCTACTCGTCTTAAGCAAGCTGCGCGTTAAACTCCTCCATATCCACCAGAGTCAGTGTGTACCCGTCCATGTCCGCGACAGCTGCCACGTCTTGACCGTCCTCGGTTGAAACCTCCTTCAGCACCTTGGCGCCTGGAGGGAGGATGAAGGGAGTTGCGACGGCGCGGAATAAGATTTACTCTTCAAAGGCACGCCTCCGCAAGCAAAATGCAACGATGCTGGCAGACTTCCGTCTCGCTTTCAATTACGACTACACATCTCTTTATACACCTCTTTGCTCTCTGACTCTATCCTTCTCCCCCCCCTTCTTTCTCTGTGTTGTTTCTCCCTGCTTCTTACCTTCGGCAGCGATGGAGTCAAGCGCTGTCTTAACTCCCTTGTTGGTGCCCACCACGATCTGCGCCAGGCTGTTGCCCGTCTTCACGGGCTGAGAGTCATACTCGTAACTGAAAGGAGGAAGAGGAAATAGAGACAAGCAGGATGGAGTTGAGACGGATTTGAGGGAGCAGGCGCCTTGGGCGGTCAAGGGGTGTAATCGAAGCCGAAGGTCGACGAGGAAGAGATCAAGTACTTGGGGAGAGCGCGCAAGGAGTAAGAGAGATTGTAACGAGGAATGTAGGGAGGAAGCACGGAAGGGACGCACTTGAGGAGGAGGGCGGTGGCGGGCACCCGCATCATGTGGAACTGGGGCTGCTTGAGTTTCTCGTGGACAAATCCCATCGTGTAGATATGATCGTCGTCGTAGCCCACCCAGGTCGATATGCTGGTTTCCGCCGGCACATTTGCTCGCTTCTTCAGGACTTTCATGCCTAAGAGAGAAGAGGCGGAGGAAAAAGGGAGCGCAAGGGAAAGGGATATTTGCGAGGGGCATGAGAGGGCGCAATGCGTGGCGTGTGAGCGGGTCTGGGTCAATCTCTAAAGACTTCTATAGAAATACTGTTGGAGGAGCAAGCAAGCAAAGGAAAGGACAAGGAGGAGAGGGAAACGCGCACCGAGCTTGTTGTAGAAGGCAACGGCCTTCTCTGTGTCGAACACGCGGAGGGTGACAGAGGAGAGGACGTCCTTGCTCTCGCCTTGAATGAAGGTGACCTGAGGGCGAGAAAGACAGGCAACCAGAGCGGGAACGACAAGGAAGTGAGTCGTTGGATCCTTGGTTGTCGGCATAAGATGTGCCGACCCGGCCCCTCTCTCTCTTTCTCTCTCTCTCCTCCCTCCTTCCCTGTCACGTTTCTTCCCATTCCTCCCTCATTCCCTCCCTCGCGCCAAAGCTTATTTTCCGGAATCGCCTTCAGTCGCACCTTGTATCCGTCTGGGTCTGTCACCACGGCTTTTACCTCAGTGTTCACTTCCTGCGCGTCCTAGAGGGGTAAAGACGGAAGCGGAGAGGAGAGGAAAAAGAGCGGTGAGGGCTCAGCAGGCGTCGGCTTCTGCGTCTCGCCATTTGTTGCCTTTGGACTGAGAGCTGAGAGCAGAGAACAAAGAAGCTGATGCCAGAAAGGCTGACTTTCAGGCCCAAACAGTTAGGCACATCAAGAGCTAGTCGCGTTGAAAGAGAGAGGACCAGGAGGAGGGCTGCACAAAGGGGTAGATGGGGCAAGCGAGCAGGAGGCTAGAGAGAAAAGGCGCTAGACGGAGGGAGGGAAGGCGGGGCATGCACCTGGTCGGGGACCTGCGTGGCCGGAAACTCGACGGTCGCCACGGCCTTGAGCTCTTTTCCGCCCGCGTCGGTCGCCTTGGCCACGGCTTTCTGCACGTCTGGCACTAGGAACGTGGTTCTGGGTCGAAGGAGGGGAAGGAGGGAGAGAAGGAGGGAGGAAGGAAGGAGGATGAGAAGGGAAAATGAAAAGTATGCAGGGAGAGTCGAGCGGTCTGGTCATTACTCATGATGACCTGCGCGCACTCCGACCTCCAACCACGGTCCTCGGTCAATGAATCCTGGAGGGCTACCACCGCCCCGCCCTGGATTGAGGGTCCTGCCTACTCTT